>NW_025383687.1:0-6678 GCF_016433145.1 Gracilinanus agilis
TATATATATATATATATTCCTTTTGACTTGGGTTGTTTATGTAAAGGTGAAATAAAGAGTTAAAAAACTCTTATGAACCAGATCTTTGTAGTGAATCCAATGGAGAAGTTCTAATTATAATAATGGCTCTTCCTCCCATTGTTTGAATTTCTCAGCTAACTGGCCATATAAGAAAAGCAGATCCTTATAACAAAGTGACATGGAAAGTCATATTTAAAAAGGTTCTCATTTATTGTCAATCCATAAAAATCCATAAATGGCACAACATTTATAACAATTCAAGAAAATTAATTCATTCTGAGTGTCAATAGTTCTTTGTCATTTTAAATATCTTTTAAAAATAGTGTTTTGGGGGCAAGTACTCTATTTTATGCCCATAATTGCCTTTGGGAGAGAAGAAATTTTTAGATTTAATTTTGAAGTGTAAATGAAATGGACCATAAGTATGAGCTTACAGGCATTGGAAATTTCTCTAATAAGACTTTCTGCACCCTTGAATTCAGGCCAAGATTATTTGCTTTAAGAAATGTTAAGTAAAATTGTTGAATGCTCAGTTATTGAACATATGCATATTTTCATGTTTATATTTTACTTTACATGGTTGGAATAAAATTGCAGCATGTTAGTCCCCAAGGATCCATAAAAAAGTATTTCTCAGAAGGTTTGCTTGCACCAAATTTAAATAATTTTCAATGCAAATAAAATTGCACTGCCAAAGAAAGAGAACAGTCATGGGACTACCTCTGTTCTTTTCTATGCTCAATGAGACAGAATCTAAGCCCTATACAGATTTTGATTATTCATTTACAAATGAGTGATTTGGTAATTAACATTGAGATTGATTTTCTTCTCAAGATAAAATGGGGATGGTTATGTTTAAAAATAGGGGTTTTTTATTGATATCTTTTGTTTCTTTCTTTATCATAGTTTAACAGGAATCCTGCCAAGGGATGATTCCATTACATAAATTGTAATATTTTAATGAGAAAAAAAAAACCAGCACAACTAATCAATATACCAAAAAGGCCTGAAAATATGTAATGAATAACAGTTGTGGACTTCCCACCTAAATGGAAAGGTGGATTGGGGTTGGCTTCATGTATCTTTTCATTTGAGTCCTCCTTGATCTTTATAATTTTATTCAATTTACATTTGATTTTTTGGTGTGTTCTTGTTCTTTCCATTTCCATTGTGGTAGTTATTATACATGTATTTTTACTCTGCCTATTTCACTCTGCTTCAGTTTATCTTAACATGATTTTCTGTCTTCATAACACACTCCATTTTAAGAGTATGATAATATTATGATAGTCTACTAAATTATTTAGCCATTCTCAAATGGATGGGCATCTGCTTTGTTTCCAGATCTTAGCTATCATAAAAATATTGCTATAACTATTTTGGAGAATATAGGGAATATTTTTTATCAGTAGCTTCCTTGAGGTATTTATGCATCTTAGTATGTTCATGTAAATTGTTTGCAAATCCTGGACAAATTATTGTCAGATACAAAGACTTTTTCCTTAGTCTATCATTTTCTTTCTTATTCAGAGTGCATTAGTTTCATTTGTTTGGAAGCCTTTTAATTTCAAGTAATCGAGGTTACCTATCTTTTGTAATTTTCTCTAACTCTGGTTAACTCTGGGAGGTATGTTATGTTTCTCTTCTAATTTCTTAATAGTGTAAACTTTAATATAAGTTCATGTATCTATTTAGGATGTATTATTGAATACTGTTTAAAGTGTTAGTTGAAGCCCAATTTCTGCCAGACTGCCTCCTAGTTTTCTTAGCAAGTTTTATCAAGTAAGAATTTTTTTTTCCTAATTTATCTTTTCCATTTTATCAAAAACTGCATTAAGTTCTATTGCTTCTGAATCCCGCTTGTTTAGTCTTTTCTATTGATCTATTTTTTTTTTACCAATATCAAATGGTTTTGATGACTGTTGCTTTATAATATACTTTGAGGTCTTGAAGCATCATACCCTCATTTTCCCTATTTCTCTTAGTAAGTTCTTTAGATATTCTAGATCTTTCATGTTTACAAATGTTGCTATTTGTTCTTATTTTTATCAAATTCTATAAAGTATCTCCTTGGTAATTTGATTGGTATAGAATCAAAACATTAACTTTTGAAATATTAGAATTCTTATTGTATTGTCATTGTCCATTTATGAGCCCTGAATATTCCTTCACTTTTATTTCCTTAAGTAGAATTTTATAAATTAATGTTTATAAGTATTTTGTTTCCTTGAGATACAATAATTCAATACTCCATCTGGTTACTCACATGACCCAGAATGAAGATTGTGATTCTTAAGGAAGTATTGTCATTTTAGTGGGAAACCTTCCAGAAACCATTCAGGAGAGCAAAGATCTCAGGGAGAATAAGAAATATTTGTTCTTCATTTCAATGATAAATTACATTTAAAATGATAAAATCATCATCAATGCTTATTTATTTATTTATTAACCTAACTACAAAAACTCTTTTAATATAATTTTTATTTTTTAAAAATATTTTCCGTGTTTACATAAATCCTATTGTCTTCCTTCCCTCTTCCCCATCTCCCCACCATGGAGCTGATAGGCAATTCCACTGGGTTATATGTGTATTATCACTCAAAACCCATTTCTATATTATTCATTTTTGTAATAGAGGAATCTTTTAAAACCCAAATCTCACATCATATTCCCATATAAACAAGTGATAAATCATGTTTTCTTATGTATTTCTTCCCCATCCATTTTCTCTAGATGTGGATAGTATTCTTTCTCATAAATCCTTCTGGATTGTTCTGGATCACTGTGTTGCTATTAGTAGTTAAATCTATCACATTTGATCATCCCACAATATTTCAGTTACTATGTACAATGTTCTACTCGTTCTGCTCATTTTGCTCTGCATCTAGTTCACATAGGTCTTCTCAGTTCTTATAGAAATCAAGCAGTTTATAATTTCTTATAACACAATATTATTCTATCATCATCATCTACCACAATTTATTCAGCCATTCCCCAATCGAGGGACATCCCCTAATTTTCCAAATATTTTTGTCACCACAAAAAGTGCAGCTATAAATATTTTTGTACACACAGTCCATCCCCATTTTTCAAGATCTGTTTGTGGTATAAACCAAGAAGTGATATTGCTACATCAAAGGGCATGCATTCTTTTAAAGTCCTTTGAATATAATTCCAAATTGTCTTCCAGAATGGTCCACCTAATGGATTACTATCTATTAGTCTCCCAATTCTGCCACATCCCCTCCAACATTTATTTTCCTTTACTGCTATATTGGCCACACTGATAGATGTGAGGTGGTACCTCAGAGTTGTTTTGATTTGCATTTCTCTAATCAGGAGGAATTTAGAACACTTTTTCAAATGATTATTGATAGTCTTGATTTCTTCATCTAAAAAGTGCCTATTCATATCCCTTGACTATTTGTCATTTGGGAAGTCAGTATGATTTCTTGTACATTTGACTTAGTTCCTCATATATTTGAGAAATTAGATCTGTGTCAGAGAATTTTGTTTTTTATCAGTTTGTTGCTTTCCTTCCATTTTGGTTGCATTGGTTCTGTTTTATACAAATTTTTTAAAAAATTTATATAATCAAAATTATTCATTTTACATCTTGTAATGTCTGTCTCTTCCTTGGTCTTAAATTCTTCTCTTCTCCATAGATATGACAGATATACTCTTCTATGTTCATCTAATTTATTTATGATTTAACTCTTCATATTTAAGTCATTTACCCATTTTGAATTTATCTTGGTATAGGTTGCAAGATATTGATCTAAACCCAATTTTTACCATGCTTTTCCCCAATTTTCCTAGCAGTTTTGTAAAAATAGTGAGTTCTTTAGTTGCTCATTGGTAGGATGAGCTAATATAAATCCATTCGTATTTAGCTCAATGTCAAATAGTTGGGAGTGAGGCTATCCAAATGTCTTCAAAGCTTGCCAAAAAGATTTTGCTGAAAATCAGAAATGGACTAGTCACAAATGTCTCTGAATATTGGTACTTTGTGATGTGTGAGTGGGCAAATGTTATCATTGAAAATCCATGATTGATATCTACATAGAATATGATAGTGTCATCTTTATTTATAAAAAGATAATTTTGGCATTTTATCTTTCTAGGTTGAGAGCTTAGAATCCATCAAAAGATTACACTTAAAATTGTAAACCTGGAACAATTATTTTTATTATTAAATTTGGTATGATATCTTTTTTGCCTTCCTTTTAAACCTGTTCTTTTTCTTTCTCACACTGTCCCTCTCTTTGCAAACAATAAAAAAATTAGCAACAGCCCTCTATTATATATACATATATATGCATTAGCTAGCAACACAAGTTTCCTCATTGTTAATGTCTGGAAATGTATGTCTTTTTCATCATTTTAAGTCCATCTTCTTTCTGGCATGGATGTGTAGCCTTTATTATCTTCACCTTTCTGTACTTTTGGTCTATTATAACAATAATCAGAGTTCTAAAGTTTTTCAAAGTTGTTTTTCTCTATAATGATTCTGACATTAAATAAATTGTTCTCCTCTTTCTACTCACTTATCTTTGCATCAGTAAATGGAGATATCCCCCGTTTCCTTTGACATTATCTTTTGTAATGTTAGTGGCATTACATATAATGTTCAGTTATATTCTTATACCATAATTTGTTTAGTTCCTCCCCAGTAAGAGGAAACTCTTAGTTTCCAATTTGAGATTATCAGGAAAAAAGCTGGTATCTATACTTTTATATAGTTAGATCTTTTCCTCCTTTTTTATTTCTTTATAATATAGAACTAGTATTACTATAGGTTTGTCAAAGGACTTGAATAATTTAGTAAAAAATTATTGGACCAATTTGTAGTTTCATCAACAAGGTCCTCACATGTCTATTTACTTGTAGCCCTTCCAACACTTGTCATTTTCCCCACTTACCATCTTTATTGATCTTATAGTTATGAAGCAGAACCTTACATTTTATTGCTAAGTAATGTATAGTTTGGAGCTTTTCTTGATATATGGTATGAGTTGATAGATTTATATCTGTTTATAACTAAATTGCTTTCCCATTTTCCTAGCAAATTTTGTTGAGTAGTGTCTTTACTCCAGTAATAGTCAACAACAAAGCAGTCTTTGGATTGATTGAACACTATGCCATTCTGTTTCTGTGCTATATATATGGGATATTTCACTCATCAACCTATTTTTTAACCAGCACCAAACTGTTTCTTTAATAATTACAAATATGGAATATAATTTGAGATTTGGTACTGATAGATACTTCTTTTGTATTTTTTAAATTATTACCCCTAAGATTCTCTAGCCTATAAATTAAGTTATTATTTTTCTAGTTCTACAAAATAATTCTTTGGTAGATTTATTGGTACAGAAGTGAATAAGTAAATTTTAGAATTCATGAAGATCCTTGTCAAATCTTTTATTTTTATAACCCCTGCCTTCTGTATTAGAATCAACAGGTTTCAAGGCAGAAGAGTGGTAAGGGCTGGGCATTGGGGGTTAAGTGACTTGTCCAGGGTCACCACAGCTAAGAAGTGTCTGAGGCCAGATTTGAATTTAGGACCTCCCATCTCTAGGCCTGGCTCTCAATCCAATAAGCCACTTAGCTACCCCTCCCCAAACCCCCATCCTTGTTGAATGTTGGCTAAATAATGTATGTTGAAATGAACATGGAAAACCAAGTAATTCTGGAGAATTCTCTTTGTGTTGGGGAATGCACAACCTCTTTGATCATCTTAACTTCCACCCTTTCTTTTGTTGCTACATATTCTCATAGTATAGCAGGGTTGGCAAAGCACTGGCATGAGTGCAGAGCTGACACTCAGGGAACTGCTCCATTCTCCCTCTTCCCTGAGCTGAGGACTTTTTTTTTAAACATTTATTAATATTCATTTTTAACATGGTTACATGATTCATGCTCCTCCTTTCCCCTTCACTCCCCGCACTCCCCCCACCCATGGCCGAAGCACATTTCCACTGGTTTTGTCATGTGTCCTTGATCACGACCTATTTCCAAATTGTTGGTAGTTGCATTGGTGTGATAATTTCGAGTCCACATCCCCAATCATGTCCACCCCGACCCATACGTTCAAGCAGTTGCTTTTCTTATATGTTTCCTCTCCTGCAGTCCTTCCTCTGAATGTGGGTAGCATCTTTACCTTAAATCCCTCAGAGCTGTCCTGTGTCATTGCATTGCTGCTGGTACAGAAGTCCATTACATTCGATTTTACCACAGTATATCAGTCTCTGTGTACAATGTTCTTCTGGCTCTGCTCCTTTCGCTCTGCATCAGTTCCTGGAGGTCTCTCCAGTTCGCCTGGAACTTCTCCAGTTTGTTATTCCTTTTAGCACAATAGCATTCCATCACCCGCATATACCACAGTTTGTTCAGCCATTCCCCAATTGAAGGACATACCCTCCTTTTCCAGTTTGTTGCCACCACAAAAAGCCCAGCTATAAATATTTTCGTACAAGTCTGTTTATCTATGATCTCTTTGGGGTACAAACCCAGCAATGGTATGGCTGGGTCAAAGGGCAGGCATTCTTTTATAGCCCTTTGAGCATGGTTCCAAATTGCCAGCCAGAATGGCTGGATCAGTTCACAGCTCCACCAGCAATGCATTAATGTCCCAATTTTGCCACATCCCCTCCA
>NW_025383688.1:0-1367 GCF_016433145.1 Gracilinanus agilis
GACATGGAGCTAAATACTTTTAAATTATTAACACATTTGATCTTATGAGAGTGGTGAAGCAAAAGGACTTCCTCTCCAGTTTAGTCCTTTTCTAAAGGCAATGTGGATTCCCCAATCCTAGTTTACTCTGATGCGTTCCATCTTCCTTCTTCCTTCTTACTTTCCCCAGGGTATCTATTCTATCTAATAATGTCACAAAACAACCCACTTTTTATATGAGCTCCTGATTCCATGGTCTAAACCATAACAAAACAATTACTCCAAATTCCAGAACATCAGAGGGTCTCAAGAATCTATAATTGATGCAACATTAGTAAGACACCAGCCAACTGGGACCCATCCACTCATAGAAGATATAAGAAAAGTTGAAGAAAGAGTTTTAGGCCTAGAATCAGGAAGACCTAAATTCAACTATGGCCTTAGGTACTTTCTAACTGTATGACCTTGTACAAGTCTCTTAATTTATATTTGACTCAGTTTCTTAGTCCGGAAAGTGAGATTAATAATTGTTCCTCCCTCCCAGAGCTGTTGTAAGGGACAAATGAAATAATATTAATGAAGTGCATAGCACGGTGCCTGGCACATGGCAAGGACAATATAAATGCTAGTTATTATTATTATTAGGACAGCTACGTGGTACAGTGGATGGAGTGCTGCACTTGGAGTCAGGAAGACTCATCTGCATGAGTTCAAATCTGACCTCAAATACTTACTAGCCATGTGACCTTGGGCAAGTCACTTCATCCCATTTGCCTCCATTTCCTCATCTATGAAATTAACTGGAGAAGAAAATAGCAAATCTCTCCAGGATCTTTGCCAAGAAAACCACAAAATGGTGTCACAAAGAGTCAGTACTGAAAAACAACTGAACAATAACAACAAATTCTTATTGTTAGCTTTCATTGCTCTAATATATCAGTGATGTTGGGAATGGTCCTCCCCAATAAACCAACTAATAAATGAATTGTTAATCAGAAAGAAGCATAAGGTAATAAAAGAAGCATTAAACAATGGAGTCAAAAGAATTTAAAATCTTCACTCTGTCACTGATTTGGTATATGATCTTGAGAAAGTCATTTAAGCACTCTGAGGCTCAGTTTCCCCATCTTCCAGCTTCAGAATTTTTTGATCTGAAGTGCTCTATATACTTGTGCAGGGCTCAACTGGGTGCTTGGCCTGGGAGGACAGGGTCAAAGAGGGAAGTGGAATTCAAGAGAGGCAAAGTATTATTAATGTATTTCTATAAAACTTTACATTTTGCCATTTTTCTTCTTTTGAAGTGGATGAGAAATAATACACTGATTTAAGAATGAGGAAACAGCAGAAAATAAATCTAGAGAGGGAAAGTAAGTTAATCACAGGCACAC
>NW_025383689.1:0-2632 GCF_016433145.1 Gracilinanus agilis
TGTTGTTGTTGTTGTTCATTTTTCTTTTCTTTTCTTTTTTAAACCCTTTACTTCTGTGTATTGGCTCCTAGGTAGAGAAGTGGTAAGGGGGAGCAATGGGGGTCAAGTGACTTGCCCAGGGTCACACAGCCGGGAAGTGTCTGAGACCGGATTTGAACCCAGGACCTCCCATCTCTGGGCCTGACTCTCCATCCACTGAGCTTCCCAGCTGCCCCACCGGTAACATTCTTCTTAACTAGCATCCGTGGATTTTGGGAGGATTTCCTACGTGGAGCTGGCCAGTTTTAACCAGAATCCTCCCTGTCTGTCCCATCTCGCCAATCCCAGGTGCTTCTTCGGGGTTCGGTCCCGACTTAAAGAGGCGCCTCCCTCACTGGTACGGGCCAAGGAGATGGCATTGTGCAACGGAGCGGGGCTCGCTAGTCCCAGGCTCTGTGTGCTGCCTGTCGTCAGTGTGGGCGAAATGAAAGAGGACGATGTCGAAACTTGATTTCTGCAGTGTCTGTTTTCTGCCTCGCGCCACGCCCTGACTTCCTGCTCCGCTCACCACTGCTGTTACCCAAATGAAAGAATAAACCCAGATCGGAGGCACATCCGTGCAGAATCGATTCTTGTCTGTTTTAAACCCTTCCCTTCCATCTTAAAATCAATCCTGTGTATTGGCCCCAGGGCAGAAGAGCGGGAAGGGCTTGGCCACGGGGGTTAAGGGACTTACCCAGGGTCACACAGCTAGGAAGTGTCTGAGACCAGATTTGAACCCAGGACCTCCCATTTTGGGGCCTGCTTCTCTATCCATTGAGCCACCTGGCTGCCTCCTAATCATATCTTTTTTTTTTTTAGTGATTTTTATTGATGAAATTCACTTTTTCATTTAAGGCTATACCAAAACCATTGTCAGAAGAAGTCCAAATAGTCATAGATCTTGAAATCTTCATCAGACATAAAAACATCCACCCCAAGATGGGGAATGGATCAAGCATGGCTTTTTAACATCAACTCTATAGACCCTGTTCCCATGTGATAGTCATTGGAAGACTTGAGTTCAAATCCGATTTCAGATACTTCCTAGCTATGTGACCTTGAGCAAGTCATTCAACCCATTTGTCTCAGTTTCCTCATCTGTAAATTGGAGATGATAGTAGCACCTGCCTTCCAGGGTTGCTGCAAGTATCAAATGAGATAATAACTTTAAGATGCACGTTGCCTGGCACATGGTCAGCGCTATCGAAATGTTAGCAACTGCTCTTATTAGCCTTTAATTTCACTTCAGGTACCTGTTTTGGAGGAAGTATATGATAAGACAGAGCTGCTCAGGGACAGGGAGAGATTGCCAACTCCAGAGTTACAGGATCCGGGTTCAAAACCCAACTCTGTTGTTACTAATTCTGTGATATTGGGCAGTCACATCCTCTCCCCGGGCCCCAGTTTCCTCACCTGTAAAACGCAGGGGCACTGGGCCAGACGGCCACTTGTGCCTCTTCCTGCTTTATATGTACGCTCTGTATTTTATTAATCACATTTTTACACATGTTTGAAATCATCATGCACATACATGTAGAACACATGTTTACAGAATGACAGGGTTTGCCATGCATCTGGCTTCCTGGCCCTCTCAGGGGCCCAACTCTGCAGAGGTGGAGGGTCTTGTACAAGAAATAGCCAAGAGTTCAAATCTGACCTCAGACACTTCCCAGCTGTGTGATCCTGGGCAAGTCACTTGACCCCCATTGCCCACCCTCACCACTCTTCTGCCTTGGAGCCAATACATAGTATTGACTTCAAGACGGAAGGTGAGGGGTTAAAAAAAAAAAAAGAAATAGCCAAGAGGACAGTTTGCTGTCTCCCACTCCCCTGTCCAGTCTGTTGCCTCACATTGTTGATTCTACCTTCATAGCAGCTCCCAAGCACACCCCCTTCTCTCCTCGGACCCTGCTCCTGCCCTGGTGCATCATCACCTGCCCCCTGGATCACTGCAGCAGCTGCTAGGGGGTCGGGGTCTGCCTGCCTCAAGTCTCTCCCCACTCCAGGCCGTCCTCCATTCAGCCGCCCAAATGATTTTCCTCTGCTCAGTAACTCCCAGTGGCTCCCTATTACATTCAGGATCAAATAGAAAACCTGGTTGGCATTCAGAGCCCTTCGCAAACTGGCTCCAATTTACCATTCCAGGCTTCTTACATCTTCCTCCCTTTTACGTACTTTGGGATCCAGAGGCCCCACCTCCCGGCTCTTCCTGGGATAGGATGCTCCATCCCTGGCTGCCTCAGTTTTTACTGCTTGTCCTTTGTGCTTGGACTGCTTGTCCTCCTCATTTCTGCCTCCTGGTTCCTTCAAAGTCAAGCCCTCACCCTCTCCAAGAGGCATTTCTCAATCTCCCTTCATTCCGGTGCCTTCCCTCTGAGATGCTCTCCAGCTGCTCTCGTGCGTGTGTGTCCTGTTTGTCTGGTTTACCTGTTGTCCCCAGTGTTAGCCTGCAAATTCCTTGAGAGCAGGGGCTGTCTGGTCTTTATGGCCTCCCTCTTTCCCTTTCTTCCCTCCTTCCTTCTTTCCTTCCTTCCTTCCTTCCTTTTCTTTCCTTCCTTCCTTTCCTCCTTCCTTTCTTCCTTCCCTCCTTCCTTACTTCCTTCTTTCCCTC
>NW_025383690.1:0-2903 GCF_016433145.1 Gracilinanus agilis
AGCATTTGAACTCTGATTCTTAGAGGAAACCAGCCAAAGATTCTAAAAGGAAGGTACAAAAGAGAGCAATACAAAGGCCCAGAGACAAGAGATGGGTTGTGATGTGTGGAGAGCCATAAAACTGGTGGGTTTGATTGGATTGTAGAGTAGATGGAGGGGAATAAAATGGAAAACTATTTGGAAGGTAGGAAGAGGTCAGACTGTAAAGTTTTAAGTGCCAAACAGAAGACTTTCTATTCAATTCTGGATGTAATAATGTGTCCCTGGTGCCTATCAAGTAGAAGTGTGGCATGATCAGATCTGCACATTAAGAAAATTGTTTTAGCATCTGTATGTCAGATGGATTGGAATGGAGAGAGGCTACTATCAGGGCAGACAGTTCAAAGGCTCAAGCCAGAGGAGACCAAAAGCCCCAACAAGAATAGTGACTCCGAGTGGAGAGAAAGGGACCAATACCAGATGCTGCAAAGGTAGAAATAACAAAATGTGGCAACAGATCATGTAAGGGAGAGAAGGGCAGGTGTGAGAGTGAAGAGGAAGAATACACTAAATCCTGGTTTATTTACTTTCCTGTTGTTGCATAATTTTCTGCTCTGATGATTTAGGAATCACTTTGAATTTCTTTTCCTTTCAATTCATACTCTCATGAAGCCTTCATACTGGCTGCTTTGTTTAAATTAAACTATTGTGTTTGGTTAGCTTATAAATTCATCAGTCTGAGAATCATAAAGTTGGCTTGAGCGTGCAGAATAGGTTTAGAAAGTGATTGGATTAAAACCTGCTCCTATAGGTGGGAAAAGTCATGTTCAAGAATTTGCACAAAGTTGCCCGCTGGCAACTCTGGCAAGAACACAATGGCCCTTCCCAATCCTTAAGATACAGTCTAGAAAAAATAGGGAGATACTAAAGTAATCAGTCAAGTGGGTGCTCCTAGAGAAAATAAGAGTGTTGGAGGAAAGAGCACTACATCTGAAGCACTGGATCTGGGTTCAAATGCTAGCTCTATTGATTTTCCCAGGTAATATTGGAAAAAAAAATCACATCCCATCTTCAGGCCTCAGTTTCTTCCTCTGAACTAGATAGAATAATAATTAACATTATATAATGATTTAAGACTTCCAAAGTACTTTGCAAATATCTCATTTTATCCTCACAACCCTGGGAAGTAGATGCTATTATATGTAGTATTTGCATATTATTATTATGTTAATATATATAATATATTATATTACATATGTGTCTCCTTTTACAAATGAAGAAATAGTAGTTAAGTAACTTTCCCAGGGTTACACAGCTAGTAAGTATCTGAGGCAGAATTTGAATTCAGATCTTTTTTATTTCAGGTCCACGTCACTATCTACTTTTTCTGAGAAATTTTAACCAGAACTGGATTTGAGGAGAAGGGAATATGTAATTACCAGCCCACATGATAAAGAATATTTATTTAATTAAGTGTTCAATAGAAACAGAAGTCCTATATAAAAATATATAGTCCTTTGCCCTTAATCACAAATATCCATACGTAAGAAACCACTATACAAATGCAAGATATTGCTACTATAATATGCAAAAACATATATAGGATTTTTTTAAATGTAAATAATTATGATGTCTAAGATCTTGTGCTAGGTTCTCCATTTACCAGGATGAAATAAAAAATAATCCTTGCCCTCAAGGAAATTATAATCTTCTAGGAGCATGTAATATTTATAAGGATACATAAGCACAAGATAACATGAGAAGAAAAAATACTTACACCTAAGGGAATCAGGAAACACTTTCCTTAGGAAGCAGGACATGAGGTGAACCAGTTAGGAAATTACAGATAGTAAAAAAAGGTAAGAGTGGAAATGGATAGTGAGTGTATTCTAAGTAAGTAGGACCATATATTTAAAAGCTTATAAGAGGCAGATGGTATCCTAAGTTTGAGGAACAGCAATTAAGCTAATTTGGCTAGAATGTAGAATATATGTGGGAGAGGACTGTGAAATGAAACTGGAAAGGTTGGAGACCTATTGGAGCCATAATTTAAATGCTATTAACAGAGGAGTTTCCAGTTAATCCTAGTGACAATAGGGAGCCAGTGAAGATTTTTTTAAATAGGGACTGGCATGATAAGTGTGGTTTAGAAAGATTGTTTTGGCAATAATCTGGGAAATGGATGGGAAGAAGGGAGAGGAATACTGACTAGAAGCAGATAGACCAATTTCAAAGCTAAAGTACTAATTCAAGCAAGAGATAAAATCTGGTACTGAATTAAGGTAGATGAAATGAAGAGAGAAAAACAGAAAGGAAAGATGTTTATGAGGTGGAATTGGCAAGATATGGCAATTAATTAAATGTAAGAAACGAATGAGGGCAGCTAGGTGGCTCAGGGGATAGAGACCCAAGCCTAGAAACATGAGAGCCTGCATTCAGATCTGGCCTCAGATATTTCCTAGCTATGTGATCCTGAGCAAGTCTCTTAACCTCCAGTGCCTAGCCCTTAATGTTCTTCTGCCTTGGAATCAATAAACAGTTTTGATTCTAAGACAGAAGGTAAAGGTTTTTAAAAGGGGGGGGGGGGCAGAGAAATGAAAAGCAAGAGTCAGAAATAACTGAGGTTGTGAACCTGGGTAACTGGAAGAAAAGTAGTAAACTCAGGAAGACTGAATGAGGGTTTGCTCTACAAGGGAGCATAAAGGATTCAATTTGGGTTTAAGATGCCTATTTAGGTTAAGAGGTCCTACGTACTGTTGAAAAATCAGTGAGGAGTTAAAGAGAGGGATAAAGGCTGGATATAAAGAGTGGCAAGGCAGTCTTCTACAAATAGATGATACTTGAACCCTTGGATCTAATGAGATCACCAAAAAATTGGGGGGAGAGAGAGAGAGAGAGAGAGAGAGAGAGAGAGAGAGAGAGAG
>NW_025383691.1:0-8019 GCF_016433145.1 Gracilinanus agilis
GTGGTAAGGACTAGGCAATGGGGGTTAAGTGACTTGCCCAGGGTCACTCGGCTAGGACGTATCTGAGGCCAGATTTGAACCTCCACCTCCCGTCTCTGAGCCTGACTCTCAATAAACTGAGCTACCCAGCTGCCCCCACTTCCCATTTCTTATAGCTTGGGTGTCAGTGCTTAGGGACTGAAGACTCAGGTAGGAAATGAACCCAAAAGAAAGAGATAGCAATGACTATCCTTATTTTGTCGGAGGAAAATAGGTACCATTTTCCTTTTTCCTTTTTATTCTAATAATGTACATTAAAGTTGAAATGATCTTTGCAATGGGTCTAAATCTATGGGTGCCAAGGAAAGAACCAACAATGAACTACTTACAGGGTTGGGAGACAGGACCAGAAATAATAATTTCCATATTTTATCAGGATTCTATCTCCTAGCTTAGGACCTAAGAACAAGGAGAAAAATATTTCATAACTAGAAGTGCTTGCTGGATGATGCTTTCTATGATTTGGGGAGGGAAGAGAGGATTTAAGACACTTGGAAATAAATTATAGTTATTTTAAAAAAACTACAAGTGCTGCTGGTGATGGTTAGAAAAGTGGCTCTGAGGCTTTGAGTACTCTCTGGTAGCCAGAAGGGAAACTGCAGTCTGCTAAAAGATAGTTAGCCCATAGCAGAACTACAGATCAGATTCTCCAAAGTGGAGGCCCTGTCTCCAAGAGGCCTTACCCTTACCCAAGATTCTACAAGAATGGTATAAGGGTTGCTAGGCAGAGGAAAGGTGGAATGACAACATATTACCATCAGATAAAGAATGTTCAGGTCCATGAACATGGAAGTTGGACACTTTTGAGTGATGGCAGGATCTAGGGGGACCAGACCAAGGGTATGACTAATTGTATAGCTGAAATGGAGAAGAAATGTAAGATATAAGGAATGAGTCAGTTGAAGGCCAGGAAGTTATAATACTTGAGGAAGTAATATGGATGTTAAAGTCCCCTAGTATTGGGGTAGAAGTTGGGGAGGAAAGACTGAGCCAGGGTGACTTAAGTAGTAAGCATGGGTTGAATGAACCTCAGAAGACAAATTACTGAGGGATTCTTGGTAGTGACAATGGTGAAGAATGACTATTCCAACTCCTTTATTTTGGCTGATGAGTGAAAGTGCAGCCAGTGCTAGAAACGGTAGTCAGAGAAGTTGTGTTGTCAGGAGGGATCCAGATCTGAGGGAGCGAAAAGAAAAGGAGTGAGAAAAGCAAAAGCTTAAGATGAAAGCAAGCTTGTTATCTGTGGAGCATCTTCTACAGAGAGCACAGTAGAAGGGGTGGGTAGTTCTAGAACTTGGGTGGGCAAGAACTTGGAATAAAGAGTAGGGAGTATTCAGAATCCTTGGGATAGAGATAGTATGAAAGAGTGGGGAATGAAATGATGTTAATCATCGAGGAGCGTGTTCTGGTGAAGTCTCATTGTCCTTAAGGGGCCAGGTGTAGAGGACCAGCTTCTCATCCTCCTTAAGGAGCCAGGGCAGGCTGGTAGTCAAGAGTGAGCAGTGAATCTGGGCCTTTTCAAGATCTAAAGGTTTGATTTCAGGGTGAATTCATTCCAGGACATCAGGTAAATGGTGTGTAACTAGAAATTGGATGAGGGGGTAGAAGAATTATTCATGGTGGGAGAAGGAAGGGGAATTCCACCCAAGGATTTTCTCCACACCTATCCCATCATTGATTAGCCAGGGCTTGCTACCTCTCATAAGGATCATACACAAGACTGAAATGTATCACCACATCAGTTTATCCAGTCATTTGGAAGGACCAAATTGCCATTGCCAGGGTATCCAGGAGAACAAAAAATTGAGCTCCATTGGTGCCTGGTTAAACTAGTTGGCCAACTATCTGTGATACTTGGCCTTAAATCCTGACCGTGTCCAAGACTGGCACAAGCTAGAGTCCACCTTCAGAGCAATAGCCTAGCTCATAGAGCCTTCCTCCAACACACAACTTATGGGGCTGGGAAAGCAGTATACTATACAGGCTATATTTTACATCAGCTTTCCTGGTATCAATGGCTTTTTTTAAAACCCTTACTTTCTGCCTTAGAATGGATACTAAGTGTCAGGTCCAAGACATAAAAGCCAATAAAGACTAGGCAACTGGGGTTAGGTGATTTGCCCAGGATCACACATCTAGGAAACTGGATTTGAACCCAGGACCTCCTGACTCCAGGCCTGACTTTTTTAACCACTGAGCCATCTAGCTGCCCCTAGCAATAGCTTCCTAATATCTCAGAAGCTATAAACTTGTTTTACTATGGCCCTCTTTGTACTATTGGTAGATTCTCATAGCTAAAATATGCTTTTGAGATTCAAAGGTAAGTCAGTAATTTTCAATATCAGAAACCTAAATAGTTAATGAAGACCACTGGAGAAGAACGGCAAGGGCATTGAAGAGGCTGAGGAGCTCCTTGTTTTTTTAGCTGTATTGGAGGCAAAAAAGAGGCTTGTAAAAGGAATGGAATCAATCCTCAGGCAAATGGAACTATAATAAAGAATGACAGAAAGATCCAGTTATTTAGGTCTTAATTTTGTTCCCCACCCCCAGCCCCCACAAGGAGAATCTAGATCAGAAAGGACAAACTAAAAATGACTAATGGGCAGTTGAAAACTAAGATAAGAAGGATAATGTAAGGTAATGCCTCACTCCTTTTCAGTCCAGGAAACCTTTCATTAAAGGTTTAAATTTTTTAAAAATGTTTTATTAAACCAAGAACCCTTTTATTTGAGGCAGTTTGCTGTTGTGGATAGGGTCTTAGACTTGGAATCAGAAGACTTGAATTCAAATCCAACCTCAGGCATTTACTAACTTGGCAGTGTCAGTGATCTTGGAAAGATCACAGAGAATAGGAAAGGTGCCACGAAACTATAGTACAATAACCATTCAGGTTTTTTAAAAAAATGAAGAATAAATACTACAAAAATAGACCAGTAACTTGATTTTGATTTCTGGCACAATTTTGAAATATATGAAGGGATGTGTGGTATGCATTGGTCAGACTTTTTCACTAAGCCCCAGTTGCAAAGTTGGAAAATATCCCAAACCACAGCAATACAAACAGAAAACATCACACGGGTCATGGAGCAAAGAAATTTGAAAACAAGAGGGGATAAAGTCTAGGACATGTGGTACCCTGAAAGGTTGAAGGGTCATTAAGTCATATAACCTGCTACTTATTTTTATGGCCATGTTTGGTTAAGCGTCTGAGGAACCTTCTCTGTTCAGAAAATTATTCAAGGATTCCCAGGCTTATGTGGCATTCAACATTTACAGAATTAAATAGTCTAAAATCATTGCTCTTCTGACCTGGCCATCAGGATTAAGGAGCTGCCTCCATGAGAAACTAGGGGGACATGCAGAGCTGAGGCAGACTTTATCTGTGATAATTATGTTCTTATCACCTTTGATGATCTTGGTAAAGGTACAATTAACACCACCATAGGCAGGAATTCATTTATGCTGAATCCTAAACCTGAAGCTGCTCAGAACTAATTCAGGGGGCAGCTAGGTGGCTCAGTGGATAGAGTCAGGCCTGGAATCCAGAGGATCTGAGTTCAAGTCTGGTCTCTGACATTTCCTAACTGTGTCACCCTAGCCAGTCACTTAACTCCCGTTCCCTAACCCTCACTATTCTTCTGCCTTGGAACCAATACTTAGTATCAATCCTGAGACAGAAGGTAAGGGTTTAAAAAAAAAAATCAAGAGCAGCATGAAAGATCTGATATTAACTGAGAACTAACCAAATCATTTAGCCGTAAGAGCCTCTAGACAATGAATTTTACTCTTTAAGGATATGTAGGACTTTGTTACTGAAACACATAGTTCCTGATTTTCTTGTTTTCATTAATTCCACAAACATTATCTCAGGGTCGACCATGCAGAACATGTGTTGGGGCTGAAGAAGACAGGAAACTTAGATAAGGCTTAGAGCTAAGTGATAAGATACAAAAGCAGTTAACAAGACACAATCACAGAATCTCAAAGTTGGAAAGAAACTGGAATGTCCTCTGACATGAACCAGAATCTCTTCTACAACACACATGAAAATGGTTACCCAGCTTTGCTTGGATAAAGATGCTTGGGGGACCAACCATCTCCCAAAGGAGATAATTCAACTCACTGAGCACTTTAATCAGTCCTAAATTTACCTCTTTGCAACTTCTACCTGTTTTAGTTATGGAATATTATTAAGTTGATGTGATCCTCTCTAAATACTTGAAAACAACTACTACGCCTCTCCTAAATCTTTTCTTCTCCCATCCACAATTCAGTAAACAAGCACTTATTATTAGTCCCTTACTATGTGTCAGGTACCATACTAAGCAATCAGGACATAATGAAAAGCCAAACAAACAAACAAAGCAGTAACTACTACTCATGGATCTCAGTATTTACTATTTCACTAAGTGAATCCATCAGCTCCCATTGATTCAATTATCATCTCTGCAGATAGTTCTCAGATCTATTTATCCTTTCCTGACTTCTAGGCTCATGTCTCCAACTGCACACCAGACAGCTCAAATTCAATATATCCCAAATGGAATTCATTACTCTTCTTCTCAGTTCTTCCTATTTTCCTGTGTTTCATATTACTGTCAGTGGTATCATCATTTTCCCAGACTCCCAGACTCCAAACTTAGATGTCAGCCATATTCTCATCTTTCCTCTCTCCCCCCCCATTTCTATTCTGTTGCCAAGTCCCGTTTATACTACCTTCATAACATCTCTTATTACATCCTTCCCTATCTTCTCTGGCATTGGCAGCACACTGGGTACAGGCCCTTGTCACTGCACAACCAGACTATTCTAATAGCCTTTTGGTTGCTCTCCCTCCCTCAGCTCTTTCCCTACTCCAGCCTATTCTTCATTCATCCTTGAAGATTGTCTTGGATCACTGTATTACTAAGAATAGTTAAGTCATTCATAAATGTTTATCACATAATGTTGCTGTTACTAGGTACAATGTTCTGGTTCTGCTCATTTCAGTTTGCATCAATTTCATGTAGGTCTTTCATAAATCATTTTTCACATCATTTTTTGGTGCACAATAGTATTCTAGTTTCAGTCTTATACCACAACTTGTTCAGCCATTCCACAATTGATGAACACCTCCTCAGTTCCCAATTCTTTGCCACCACAACATAGCTGCTAAAATATTTTTGTCCTTTCTTTTTAAAATCTCTTTGTAATACAGAAGTACTAGAAGTGCTGAGTCAAAGTGTATGCACAGTTTTAAAGCTCTGGGCATAGTGCTGGATGGGATCTTTAGATGACACATAGTCTGGGATTTTGGCTGAGTTAGATGCAGAAAGTTAAGCAGGCAAGGCCCTTCATTATTCTAACCATTATGTAAAAGCTCATCAGCTTACAAGAGATTAATTTCACATGACAGTACTTGAAGAGGATCATCATTTCCTCTCTTTACCAAGCTAAACTTCCCCAGTTCCTTCAACCTAGTCTGGTACTGCATGATTTCAAGGCCTTTTAACAGCGTAGTAATCCTCTCCTGGATATTCTCTAATATGTCAATGTCCCTCCTAAAATGGAATTGAACACAATATTCTGGAAAATATGGACGAGCTAGAGGGAGGGATGGTTCTAGACACCATGCTTCACATAAAGTAGTCCAATAGGCCGATAGCTCTTTTTAATTTAATTTTATTTTATTTTTAAACCCTTACCTTCTGTCTTGGAATCAATACTGTTTACTGATTCCAAGGCAGAAGAGTGGTAAGGGTGGACAATGGGGGGTTAAGTGACTTGCCCAGGGTCACACAGTTGGGAAGTGTCTGAGGCCAGATTTGAACCTAGGACCTCCTGTCTCTGGGCCTGGCTCTCAATCCACTGAGCTACCCAGCTGCCCCCTCATACACAGACATTTTCCAAAAAAATTGCTATCCAATCATACTTCTAGCATCTTGTATTTATGAAACTGATATTTTGGGCCCACCATAAGACTTTCTACATTTATTCCTATTAAATTTCATTATAGTCAATTTGGCCAAATTCTTTGATTAAAACATACTGTGTTTCACTTTTTTCTTTTTTTCTTTGAGATCTCTTCCACAAAATGACGAATATGGAAAAATGTTTTACATGATTATACACATAAAATCTATATCAGATTGCTTAGCATCTCAAGAAGGGGGAAGGAGGAAGGGAAACTTGGAAGGAGGGAAATAATTTGAAACTCAAAACTTTAAAAAAATGAATAGTAAAAATTGTTTTTACAGTAACTGGGGGAAAATGAAATATTATTTTTAAAAAATCCTTACCTTCTGTTTTGGAATCAAAACTGTGTATTGATTTCAAGGCAGAAGAGTGGTAAGGGTTAGGCAATGGGAGTGAAGTGACTTGCTCAGGTCATACAACTAGGAAGTGTCTGAGGCCAGATTTGAACCTAGGACCTTCTATCTCTAGGCTTGGCTCTCAATCCACTGAGCCTCCTAGCTGCCCCCTAAAATATTGTTATTAAAAAAGAAATTGAATTTTTGTTTCTAGATGAAACCAATTCTGTTGAATATATACTCCATTTCCCTTTCTTTTGTTTCATTCCTCAGAACAATCAATGACATGATTAATTACTAAGGTTATTTCAAAATTTGCATGTTTTACCTTATTTACTTTTTTTTTTAAACCCTTAACTTCTGTGTATTGGCTCCTAGGTGGAAGAGTGGTAAGGGTGGGCAATGGGGGTCAAGTGACCTGCCCAGGGTCACACAGCTGGGAAGTGTCTGAGGCCAGATTTGAACCTAGGACCTCCTGTCTCTAGGTCTGACTCTCAATCCATTGAGCTACCCAGCTGCCCCTACCTTATTTACTTTTAAAAGTTAACTTAATAAAGCTAAAATAATTTAAATTTTTTTAAAGTGCTTTGCTAAAACCTAAGTAAACTCTATCAGGATTCCCTAATTTACCAGTCTAGTAACACTGTAAAAAAATGAAATGAAGTTAATTTAGCATAACCTGTTTATGATGAAGCCTTGCTGGGTCACTGTGATCATTGTTTACTTTTCCATCTCACCATCTCTTTGATTATATTTTTTAGAATTCACTGTATAATCTGCACCCCTGCCTCAGGAACTTCAGTTAATATCACTGGCTTCTAGTTTGCAGAATACATTTTCTTCCTTAAAAAAAAAAAAATCTAGACGTTTGCTTCTCAATCTTGTGGTTTCCTTCTGTTATCATTGCTATTTCAAACGTCACTAACAGTGGCTTAGCATCTGCCAGTTCTCTCAGGACCCTAGCATATAGTTTTTCTGGTCATGGTGACCCAAATTCATTGAGGGCATCCAGAGGTTCTTAATTTATCTTGGGTTTCAAGTTTCAAAGTGCTATTTTGGTTCTATCTTTTCACCATTCCTTAGAGTCCATTCTCTTGGGCAGAGAAGTGCCTTCCCTGTTTCCCATTATTATTGTCCTATCGAGACCCAAGAAATATTCTGTCTTTGATCTTTATTGCTATGTAGCAATACAAATACAAATCCCACCTCTGGGGGCTTTTCATTCGCATTCTTGGCTCATATCAGTTCATTCTGACCTCTAGTTCTCCGCAACACTATTCTCATAGAATCATGCCTCACATTTATATTCATATCTTTGTCTTTCCTCCCCATGTCTGCACATATTAAAAGAAAAGCTGGCTTAGGGGTTCTAGGTATATCTATACCTATTATAAACACCATTAGAATAATTAATTTGTTTTAAGGATAGGAGTAATATGTCTCTTAGTTCTTTGCAACTGCATAAGGAAATTTATTTTAGATGAATAGTTAGGAGTACAACCATGACCTTTTCAGGCTCCATAAATTAGAAAGACTTCTAACATTTAGACAAAGGTTTGCCTGTCTGCCTTAACTGATATCTCTATTTCTCTCTTGCTAATCCCTGGCCTCTTTGGAATTGAGGCAAAATTCAGGTTGCCAGAAATGTTTGAACAATGAACGGCAGATAACATATATATATATATATATA
>NW_025383692.1:0-7630 GCF_016433145.1 Gracilinanus agilis
TTATTTAGGACAATAAATAGATCAACAAATTAATATGTTAATATATTAATTGTAATTAACATATTTTATTAATATAATTTTATATATACATATATATGAGTTATTTAGGACAATAAATAGATGAACAAAGCGATGGACCTGGCACCTTCTCCTGAATATACAGATGTTTAGACATAGCCAGGTGCTTTAGGTACAGTAATGTCCATAGTTCAAGTTTATGACCAAGAAAAATTTTTCCAGAAAAAAAAACCTTCACAAGGCTAAATAGAGGATAGATGCTAAGTTCAGGAAATATGGAATATATGGCATAACACAAGCTAACTGCCTTAAAATTTGAAGTTTATTGGGAGCAACTAGGTGGCTCAGTGGATTGAGAGCCTGGCCTAGAAACAGAAGGTCCTGGGTTCAAATCTGATCTTGGACTCTTCCTAGCTGTGTGATCCTAGGGCAAGTCACTTAACCCTCAATGCCTAGCCCAAAACCTAGCTTTGGAACCAATACACAGTACTGATTCTAAGGTAGAAAGTAAGGTTTTAGGGGCAGCCGGGTGGCTCAATGGATTGAGAACCAGACCTAGAGATGGGAGGTCCTAGGTTAAAATCTGACCTCAGACACTTCCTAGCTGTGTTACCCTGGGCAAGTCACTTAACCCCTATTGCCTTGCCCTTACTGCTATTCTGCCTTAGAACCAATATAGAGTATTGATTCTAAAACAGAAGGTAAGGGTTTAAAATTTTTTTAAAAAAGAAAGGTTTTTTAAATGGGAATTTATCACATAAATTGCTCATATGATCTTGAAATCATGATATATGGCAACTAAAGTAGACAGCAGAATATCTGGATGACATTTTCCAATTATTACATGGTTATTTATTTGTAGGGTTATGAGTTTTTTCCTCTGGTTTTATTTTAAATGAGATTTAAAGAATAAAGAGAATTTTTTTCTGGAAGTTAGTTTTAACAAATATATAGTCTTGGACATGCAAATATTTGTTGAATTGATGACTGAAGATATGAAATATAATTTAAATAACTGTAAAGTTTTTATAGGTTATGCCAACAAGGAAGAGTTCCTACATTTATGAAAACAGGCTTACTTAGAATAAGATGTAAGCATTGCTGGTGGAGTTGTGAACTGATCCAACCATTCTGGATGGCAATTTGGAACTATGCTCAAAGGGCTATAAAAGAATGCCTGCCCTTTGATCCAGCCATACCATTGTTGAGTTTGTACCCCAAAGAGATCATAGATAAACAGACTTGTATGAAAATATTTATAGCTGCGCTTTTTGTGGTGGCAAAAAACTGGAAAATGAGGGTATGTCCTTCAATTGGGGAATGGCTGAACAAATTGTGGTATATGCTGGTTATGGAATACTATTGTGCTCAAAGGAATAATAAACTGGAGGAATTCCATGTGAATGGAAAGACCTCCAGGAATTGATGCAGAGCGAAAGGAGCAGAGCCAGAAGAACATTGTACACAGAGACCAATACACTGTGGTAAAATAGAATGTAATGGATTTCTGTACTAGTAGCAATGCAATGACCCAGGACAATTCTGAGGGACTTATGGAAAAGAACGCAACCCATATTCAGAGGAAGAACTACAGTAGTAGAAACAGAAGAAAAACAACTGCTTGAACACATGGGTTGAGGCGGACATGGTTGGGGATGTAGACTCGAAACTCCCACACTAATATAACTATCAACAATTTGGAAATAGGTTTTGATCAATGACACATGTTAATAAAACCAGTGGAAATACGCATCAGCCATGGGTGGAGTTTGGGGGGGGGTGAAGGGGAAAGTAAGAGCATGAACCATGTAACCATGTTAACTTTTCTAAAAAATAAATATTAATAAATGTTTAAAAATATAAAAAAATAGAATAAGATGTAAAAGTAAAATTTTCCATCAAGAATATCTTGATAATGAGAAAATAAATAATACTACTTCCTAAATGTATAATACAAGACATCAATATTTAGCCATAGTTACCAAGAGAGGGGCTGCAGATGAACTTGGGTCAATTATTCCTATAAACATTTTAAAACACATTTTCCAGGTTGACTATTTTTTTTCTTCTCTAATTCAAATAATGCTCATTATTCTTATTCAGTATTCTTTAGTTCTTCTCTGAGATTTCCCATCTTCATTCAACCTAAATTCAACCTTTGCTTCTGACCTATTTGCTAATATTAGCACTTTTCTTAATAGCTCAGATGATTCATTTTAGTTCAACAGTATACAATGCTTTAAGGTTTAACAAAGCACTTTCCTCACTATCCTCTAAGTTAGATACAAATATGATCCTCATTTTGCAAATGAGGAAACTTGAGGTCCATTAACTGTTTAGCCCTTGACCAAGATTATATATGATAACTGGCAGTCAAGATTTTAATCCAAGTCCTCTTACTCTAAATCACAGGTTCTTTCTGGTACAATCCAAGTTTCTAAAGTCTATTAAGGGTGAAGTTTTCTGAAGAGAATCCACTGATGCCATCGTACTAATTGTATTGTAACCTAGAACACTACAGGCTATCCTTTAGGTCTGAAATGCTCTCCTTCTGCATCTCTGCTTCCTGTTTTCCTTCAAGTCCCAATTAAAATTCCACCTTTTAAAGGAAGTTTTCCTTGATCCTCTTTAACTCCAGTACCTTGACATTTATTCTACTGACATTTCCAATTATATAGAGTGTGTCTGTAAAAAGTTGTTTGTATGTTGTCTCCCCCATTAGATTGTGAATACCTTGAGAACTGGAACTGTTGATTGTCTTTCTTTGTATTCCTAGTGCTTAGCACAGTGCCTGGAGCATAGTAAGCATAAAATAAATATCTATTAACTGACCACCAAGTTTCTTTGGTTAAAAGAACATTAATGCAATAAGAAATTAGTGTCCTTTTGGGAAAAAAAAGTAGATTTTAAAAAGTCTCATTGTATAGATTTAAGACATATAGCTAGATGGGCAGCCTGAAGAATTAATTTATCAATGTGTTTATCTTGACCAAGCACCATGAAAATATAATTATCAAGGTCTGGAACTCAATAGGAGTAGGAGAAAGGGCTAACGTTTATCTTTAGACCCAAGCATGTTGCATTGGTTTCGCTTTGAACAATAAAATATTTGCAACAAATGATGTAAAGGATATTACTGATGATTATATAAAAAAGGAAAATCAACCAATCTTAGTCAATAGTGTAGCTTCAGGGGTAGAGGAAGGCTGAAGGGGAGAAGTATAGAAATGAAAAGGAGGAAGCTGTGGTAGCTGTAGCACTATATACTTGGTGAAGAATTTAAAGGAATGCATGGACAAGAATCTTGTAAGATAAGAATGCACTGGAGGGGTGAGAAAGTCCTCATGCCAAAATTCTTCAAAGTATCTAATTATAATAATAGGGGCATTAATAGACAAGTATATTTATTATAATTCATTTAGGGGTGAACAATCATATTATGGTAAAATGTGATGTGATGTCTAGAAATATTTCCTTCTGAATGTGCAATAAGAGTTAGCTAAATTAGTGCCGATTCTATGACTAAATAATGGATACAAATCTATCACAGTGACAAAAAGGATAATTGTTTTTATTTACATTAAGTTTCCATGTTTACTTTATTGCCATTATTGTGTGCCTCCAAGATACATGTAAAAAACACTTTGCAAATCAAAGTGTAAACACTGGAGATTATTATCATTATTATTATAAGATTTCTGTTAAGTGGACTTATTACTGAAATTAAGTTGCCTTGTAGCTTTGCCTTATTGGCTCTAACTAACTACTAACTTTCACAAAGTACTGGTTCAACATTTAGTTACTGATTTTAGTTTGGTCTTCACTAATTTGCACTTGTTGATTTTACAACGCTACTCAGCAGAATTGATCTTTAGCATGTACAGTGCTGGCTTAAGCTTCAAATAAGAAAGCAAGATTTGTCTTTATTTTTAATCTTTTTTCTATTCCCACAGTAACTAAGAGTAAACACGTAATAAATTATGCTGACTATATGCATTAAATAATACTCACAAGTCCTTCTGTCAAGGTTCCCAAATTTTCTTTTGAACCCAAGACTTTCCTATTATAAATATGACAAAATTCCTTTATGACTTTAAGTTTTCTCTATGACCTAGTTGTTTCTGTTTTTTCAAACAATGAGTAAATAACCTTCACCAGTAGTTTTCATAACATTTTATATTATTTTTAGATCAGATTATAAATTTAAAGTAGTAAATTCAAATGTCAACACCAAAAAGTAACTGTCACTATATAATTGTATAATGAAAGCCTTGCTTAGAAGGGATGCCAAGTACTTTGGTAAAGAAATGTCTGAAAAAATAATCTATATCATATAGATATAAAACATAACCTGATACAACTGAATTTGTAAAAAGTTGCTATGTACACTTGTTAGAGACAAAAGTTATATTTTAATGGAACTACAAATTAAAAACAGGCTGAAGAGGAAAGCAGACTTTTAAAAAATCTTGAATACATAGAGAACAATTCTAGCAAAGTAAACTTTAATTTAGCTGTTTTGTGCTATTTTAGGCAGCAAAATGATTATAAGACTCAATTAATAAGTATTTACTTGATACCTACTAACCTGTCAGAAACTATGATAGGCACTGGGGCTACAAAGACAAAAAAAAAGGAAACAATTTCTGGTCTCAAGGAATTTACAATCTATCAAGAGAGATATTAACATATATAAATATGTATATATGTACACATATTAACATATGTATAGAATCCAAAAAGTTAAAAAAAAAGATAGTTAAATAAGGAAGCAGGGTACCAGCAATTGGAAGACCAGAAAAGAATTATGGAGAAGGCAGTGCCTCCACTGCATCTTGCAGAAAAAAAAAGGATTCTAAGAGGTAGAGATGAGAAGAGAATATATTCCAGTCATGGAGAAGAGCCAGTGCATGGAAGAGAAGAGATGGAGAGTTGTAATGTGTGAAGAATTAATGAGAAGGCCAGTTAGGCAGAACTATAAAGTGCAAGAAGAACAGTATATATTAAATCAGAAAAGATTGATTTTGTCCAAGATGTGGAGAGTTAAAAATAAAACAAGAAGAATTTATATTTTTATATTTTATTCTAGATATAATAGTGAGCCAATGGAATTTGGTGAGTAGGGGTTGGAAGTGAAATAGAAGAGTTGAGGTGGTCAGATCTACATTTAAGGAAAATCACTCTTGTTGATTTGTGGAAGATATGAGGAGGGACTTGAGGTAGAGACCAATGCAATCATTCAATAGAACAGGTGAATGGTTATGATAACCTGAATTAAAATGGTAACTAAGAGAAAAGATGCAAAAGATGATGTAGAGGTAAAAATAGTAAGATCTAGTAACTGACAGGATATATGGGATGCAGAAGGCCTAAGTTAATAAGGTCTAGGTTAAAAATTGGGAACTGGAAGAGTGGTGGTGCCTTCAAAAGAAACAAGGAAGAAGGGTTGTTGTAGACGGAAGGGAAAAAGGTAATGATTTCTGTTTTGAAAATGTGGAATTTTAGATATTTCTGAGTCATAACAGTTTAAAAACAACAGGCAGTTGGTGACATGTGATTAAAGTTCAAGAGTTAGACTGGGGCTGTTGCTGAATATGTAAATCTCACAAGTATCTGTATAGATGACAACTGCATTTAAAGGAGCTAATCATTGAGAGAGTATAGAGAGAGGCAAGATTCAAAACAGAACAATGGGGCACAGCCCACAGTTGGAGGCACGAGATGAATTATGAGCTAGCAAACTGAACACTGAAAAGGAACAATCAGAAAAGTAAGAGGATAAATAGTAGAGGGCAGTGTCATGAAAACCCAGAGAATAGAAAATATACAAAAAAGAGTATGCAGGAGGATAGGGTGGGCAACAGAGTCAAATGTAGCAAAAGAGGTCAAGAAGTATAAGGGCAGAGAAAAGATGATCAGACTCAGAAATTAAAAGACTGTTGATAATGTTGGAAAGAGTACTTTCAGTTAAATGATGAGACTGAAGTCAGGCTGCAAGAGGCTAAATGAGTAGAAAAGGAAACAGAGCAGTTTTTCCCTGCAGTAGGAGAAAGAAAAAATATACAGAATGCTAGTTTGAGCAAAAAGCAGGATCTACTGAAGATTTTTTTAAGGATGGGGAGATAAACATCTTTAAAAGCAGTGGGGAAATAACCAGCAGATGAAAAGAAATCGAAGATTAGGGAGAGAAAATGACTGAGAATAATACATTGTGGCAAGTCAATTTAACTTCTTGCTATACCAAAGAAAAGAAAGTAAATTTTCCTAATTGGGTGTCTACCAACAAGGCTCTTCCCTGGGGCCCTCTTCTTATTTCTCTCTGTACTATCACATTTGATTCAATTATTATCTCTATGCAGATGATTCCCAGAACAATATAATCAGCACTAGACTCTCTCCTGAGCTACAGGTAAGTATTGCTAAGTGGTTTTTAGATTTTTTGAACTGAATATTCCACCATCCAAAATTCAACATGTACAAAATGGGAAAAAAACATCCTGGTTTTTTTTCTCTTTTATACTTTATTTTTCAACTAAATCATTTTCCTCCTTCCTGCCACTTCCCAATTGGAAAAAAAGAAAAAAGAAAAGCAAAACCCCATAATATGCAGAGTCAAAACAAATTGTAGCATAGGTAATGTCCAAAAATATATGTTGCATTATATATCTTGAGTTAATCACCTCTTGAGAAGTAAGTAACCTGCTTCATCTCTGGTCTTTCAGAATTATGGCTGGTCACCATATTAATTAGAAGAACTCATCATCTTTCTCCTCAAATTCTTCCCATTCCTAAATATCCATATTACTGTCAACGGCACGACCATTCTTCCAGTTACCCAGATTCACAATCTTAGGGTCATCCTCAATTCCTTACTCATCACACATATTCATTCAACTGATTGCCCAATCTTATCATTTCTACCTTCAAAATATCTTCCACATATGTACTGTTCTCTCCATTCACTCTGCTACCATTCTACATCAGACCCTCATCAACTTCCTTCTGGATTTTTACAATACACTCTTTTTTTTTTTTTTTTTCATTTGCAAAATTTATATAGTTTTTTTTAACATTTATTAATATTCATTTTTAACATGGTTACATGATTCATGCTCCACCTTTCCCCTTCACCCCCCCCCCCGCACCCCCCCACCCTTGGCCGATGCGCGTTTCCACTAGTTTTGTCATGTGTCCTTGAACAAGACCAATTTCCAAATTGTTGGTAGTTGCATTGGTGTGGTAGTTTCGAGTCTACACCCTCAGTCATGTCCACCCCGACCCATGCGTTCAGGCAGTTGTTTTTCTTATATGTTTCCTCTCCTGCAGACCTTCCTCTGAATGCAGGTAGCATCTTTTACATAAATCCCTCAGAATTGTCCTGGGTCATTGTAATGCTGCTGGTACAGAGGTCCATTACATTCAATTTTACCACAATATATCAGTCTCTGTGTATAGAGTTCTTCTGGCTCTGCTCCTTTCACTCTGCATCAGTTCCCGGAGGTCTCTCCAGTTCGCCTGGAACTTCTCCAGTTTATTATTCCTTTTAGCACAATAGTATTCCATCACCCGCATATACCACAGTTTGTTCAGCCATTCCCCAATTGAAGGACAT
>NW_025383693.1:0-5057 GCF_016433145.1 Gracilinanus agilis
ATATATATATATATATATAGGTATGTGATTTGGAGTTTAGGCTTTAAAAAATCACTGTAAAATTAATAATATAGAAATAGGTATCAAGTGATAACATCTGTACAACCCACTGGAATTGCTTGTTGACTCTGGGAGGGGGGAGGGAAGAGGAGAGGTAAAGAAAAAGAATCATGTAAACATAGAAAAATGTTTAGAAATAAAAATTTTAAAAAGAAATAAAAATGCCATAATATTAAAGTGTCCACTTGGTTCTACTATGGAATATAACATGAAAATCTATATGCTTCTTTCTAATATTATCAGCAATGATACCCTCAGTGCATATATATTCTCACCAGCAGTTTATATAAATGGGAAAAGATATCTCTGAGTTGATAGTGGTTGATATGCTATCACTTCTGTGAGAAAAACAGTAATAATAATGTAGGGTTTTCCAACCACACCTTTGGTACCCTTTACTAATTCATATACCTGGAAAGTTAATCTTGTAATCAATCATATTAAATTAAAAATCAGTAAAAAAAATACCTAGTAAGGAGCCACTATAATTCAAGAACAGTGTTAAAAACTGAGCACACAAAGAATTGAAAGTTGTTTGTATTCTATATGAGACAACAAAATGCACACATAAAAATATGCAAAATAAATGCCTCTTTTTGAGATTAAACAAGCTTGTTGCTTTTGGGATTGAGAAATGCTTGAGCTGACCTTTAAAAGAAATTAAGGATTTAAAGAAGCAGAAGTGAGGAGGTAGAATATTCTAGGTATGAGGAGATAGGCACAGATCTGGGGCTGAAAGATAGAATGTCATATTTGAGGAACACTTAGTGACTTTTAGGTGTATTCTTAGTTATGTCCATTTATTTTACTCTGCTTGATTTTTCTTCCAATGTAATTTCTACTCCATTGTGAAGTATGACCAGGTCAATAAAGCTAGAATCTAAAGAAAGACCACAGTCTTTAACATGAAAAACATTTTTTACAAAGCATCTTTATAATTGTTTTCCATCTTTCATCATTTAAAAGTTGTATTAGAGGGGGCAGCTAGGTGGATCAGTGGTTTGAGAGCCAGGCCTAGAGGCAGGAGGTCCTGGGTTGAAATTCAACCTCAGACAATTCCTAGCTATGTGACTCAGGGCAACTTATTTACCTCCTGTTTCCTAGCCTTTATCACTCTCCTGCCTTGGAACCAATACCCAGTATCAATTTTTAGATGAAAAGTAACCTTTCATTTTTTTTATTTTTAAAAATTTTTTTCTTTCAGATTCATTTTGAAATAGCCTTAGGATGGATTTGGTTAGTTGAGTTTCTACTAAACTTTCCTTTAATCTGTTTTTCTTTGCATTGGTTCTCTTTATTTTACAATGTTTTACTTCTCATAATTTTTAATTTTTTTTACATAAAATTGGAAAAAAATGAGGAAGTTATCCTAAGATAGTGTATTTTTTTGGGCCAAGTCTGTTTATTTCATGAGGAGATTGAGAACTGTGTGTTTGAAGTAGTGTGAGGCTTTTTCATCTAGTTGTTATCACAATCAATTTACATAGATTAATTCTGGTACAAAATGTAGTAAATTTCAGTGTTCTTTTTTCTATGAAGTCCCTTTTATTTTTGATTCAATACTTTGATAGGTCAACTTGTAGTTATTTTAATTATGTACCATAAGTTTTACTCAGTGTCATTATTTCTTTGATCTTTGTAATAATTTGGAACCTTATTTTAATATGCTATTTTCTGACCACACAGAGGCATTTAGTTGAGGAATCATTTCTGAATCTGTAAATAGACATTTCCTGTATATTAAAGTGTAATTATTTTTTGTTATATAATTTTGGTACTCCTTATACCTAGAGCCTACCAAATGTTTTCTTGAAATAGTTATTCTTAACATATAGGCATGAGATTATTAGGTAAACTAAAAATCCTTGCCTTCTTTAATTTAGAACTACTGAACCACATTTTCATATAAATAATAATATATAAATACATGTGTATATACTTATATCTATCTATACTTGTTATCATATAGATTTAGGCAAGGAGTGAGGATAGATAATAGTGAGGAAAGTATAACTATTATTAATACATATTAGAACTTGCACATATAATCATATAATACACTTGTATATAATTGCTTTTATGTACATTTATACTCTAATAATACATATTTGTATATATATATATATATATGTACATGTATGTTTATGGCCTGTAATACATATACATCTACTTTCTTCATCCAATTGTATTTATGAGAAGATTGCTATACTACATAGATATGCTGTTCTTACTTATATTCAGCTTTGTATTAAAGTTAACTCATATCAAAGTATACTCTGCTTGAATTTAGAAAGGCTTACTGAATCCTTAGTAATTTTTCTCTATTCCCATATTTTGTAACAGATGTTAGCAAAAAAAGCATTTTTATGGTGATCTTATTGAAAATACTTATTGTGAGTACTGATGTAAAAGATGATCACATTTCCATGAAATGACATTTCTTAGGGCCTTTAATTTCATGATAATATCAACTCATTTAGGTTATTTTCCTAAGAGAATTTGTAATAAGCCATTCCTCCATTTAACTTGTTTCCTTATTTTTACTGGTTTTATTTATAATTAAAATGCCATGGCTGACATGATTTCGTTCTTTCTGTTTTATCAAACAATCAATGAATAATCATTTACTAAGTGACCTACAATATGCCATGTATAATGAAATACCCTGGAGATACAAAAAGAAGCAAATGGTAGTCCCTACCCTCAGTGAGCTTACAATCTAATGTAGGAGATAACACATAAGTAAGTATGTGCCAAGCAAGTTATATGCAGAATGAAGAAGAAATTATTGAGGGAAGGTTCCAAGATTAAGAGCATTGAGGAAGGATTCCTGTAGAGGGAGGACTTTCTTTTTGACTGGAATTAAAGGAGATCAGTGTTCAGAGAAGAGAAGGGAGATCATTCCAATGATGTGGGATTAGAGAGACCCCTTGTGCCTTGAGATAGGTTGTCTTGTTTATGACCAGTGTAACTGGAGCTAAGAGTTCATAGCAAAGAGTAAATGCATAAGAAGAATAAGAATGGGAATAAGAAGGGAATTAAGTTCTAAAGGCTTGAATGATAGAACGTGTTGCATTGGATTTAGCAGGCAAAGCAGAACCCCTAGTGTTTATTGAGTAGGAGTGGTATGACACAGTTGATCCATATTCTAGGAAAATCACTTTGGAGGCTAAATGTTGAATAAACTGATATAGGCAGAAACCTGAGACAGACAATCATACCAGCAGGCTATTGCAACAATCCAGGCAATAAGGGCATGCACTAGAGTGACAGCTGTGCCAGAGGAGAGAATGGGTTGAATTTGAAAGATTTTGCAGAAGTGAAATCAATAGGTCTCAGGAACTAATTGGACATTGTAGGGGATGAGAGATAGAAGTCAAAGAAAACCTTGAATTTTGAGCCTGAGTGCAAAACTCAAATTAAAATCAAAAGAAGATCCCTAAACCTCTAAAATTTCCACTCAGCTTTGAATTCCTCAGTAACTCTATCCCTTTGTAGTAAGGCAGCAACAAGCAGAGCCCTGGCCTGCAACAGAACAATTTAACACCAGCTCCTTTTGCCCACCCCATCCACTCCTCTCTTCAAATGTGGTGCTGCTGAAATCCCAATATCAAAAGTTTGACTTTTCTGTGGCAGTAGAGATCAGCACCCTGGCAGTCAGTCTCAGAACAGAGATTGTACTCAGGGGAAAAGAGGTACTCCTCTAACCCTGAAGAAAAAATTTAGCATTAGTAAAATAGTTATTTAATAAAAGATTTTTATTGAATATTATTTTGTTAGAAAGTATATTCTTATTTTCTACTTTCATGTGTATCCTGAGCTACAAATCTTTCCCAAAAGAAATGAGTCCAGTTCAAGAGTTGGATATGTCCAGGGAAGCCATATAATCCAACACCTACACTTTACATATGATGAAATTGAGGTAGAAGGAGGAGAAATGACTTTTCTAATATCACATAGGTAAGAAGGTCAGAAGCAGGATGTGAATTCAGATTTATTTATTTGATAGCCAAGTTACTTTCCATTGTATCAAACTGCTTCACTTGCAAGTCTTTTTTTTCCCTTTTAATAATTTTTATTTTTTTAGAAAAGTTAACATGGTTACATGATTCATGCTCTTACTTTCTCCTTCACCCCACAACTCCCCCCCCACAGGTAGTGCACATGTCCACTGGTTTTAATGTGTGTCATTGGTCAAGACCTATTTCCAAATTGTTGATAGTTGCATTGGAGTAGTATTTTCGAGTCTACATGCCCAATCATGTCCACCTCAACCCATGTTTTCAAGCAGTTGCTTTTCTTCTGTGTTTCCACTCCTGCAGTTCTTCATCTGAATGTGGGTAGCGTTATTTACCATAAGTTCCATGTGAACTGGAAAGACCTCCAGGAATTGATGCAGAGCGAAAGGAGCAGAGCCAGAAGAACATTGTACACAGAGACTGATACACTGTGGTAAAATCGAATATAATGGACTTCTGTACTAGCAGCAATACAATGACTCAGGACAGTTCTGAGGAATTCACTTGCAAATCTTTGACCAATTTCCCCAACCAAATTATAAAATGACTTCTTTATTGTCTGGGCTTAACCAATCACAGGAGAGTAATTATTTTTAAAGACCTAAAATAGCTTATGACTAGGAAGCAGGAGTCAACCACATCCCCAAATCCCTATATAGAATAATGTTAACATGGAGAATTAAATGAAAATCAAAACAAGTGGAGAATTTTCTGTTGAAGCCAATGTATCACAGCTGCATTTATTCACAGATGACATTTGTCTAATTGCATTGAACTGTGCCTCCTCAGAAAAATAAATTGCAATGTAATATTGATAATGCCCCACAAAATAAACAGGGTGTATGATAGACTTCAAAGACTGGTCATTAATTGTCATAAAGGAGAGAAGTAGAAACTCTAAAAATGAAATATATGTTACATATAATATGTGTGTATATATATATATATATATATATATATATATATATATATAGAGAG
>NW_025383694.1:0-3062 GCF_016433145.1 Gracilinanus agilis
GTATTATATTGTTGTTACATATTATATTATATATTAAAATAAAAATAATTGGTAACTTAAAAAAGATTCCTCTTAAAAATATTTAATGTTAAAATCCATTTTCTCTTTTCATCAACTGGTTCCATTTGTATTTTCATAAATTCTTTTCATATTTAAAATATGCTTAAAAGAAGCATATGCCATTTTTAGCTAATATACCAGCCATCAGTCTATATCTTATCAATGGTTAATAGACAAACAGAGAAGGATGAGAATGGGAAACCAGACAGTTTGGAAATTTTAGAAGAAGGAATGGATATCTGGGGAAATAAATGTATAACAGAAGGGAAGGAAAAATCTACTGATAGATTAAGTAGAAACATGAAAAATTCAACCTCAGAGGATGAAGGAAGCCCTGAAAGGAGATGTTATTCTGGATAAGATTATATTTAGTATGAAAATGTCTATAAAAAGCAGAATAGGTAGGATCTTTGGAAGCAAATAAATTTCTTCTCTTACATTTCATGCGAGATGAGGCAAAGAATGCCTAGCATGAATGTATTTGTTAAAATTTTGGATAGTTAATTTGAGAATGCAAGAAAAGATATATATATCTTTTGTATATATATATCTATATGTATATATCTTACAACCAACATTTTACAGGTGAACTTTGCTCAAAAAGAATGTGATGATTTCAACATTAAAATTCTGATGACATGAACAGAAATTGTTCTCATATAGAAAAAATAGAATCTGAAGATATTGACATTATATACATGGATCAGCTAAAAATATTAAAGGCATATATAGAAAATCAAAGGAAAGATAACTATAATCATAATTTCATTAGTACCAGAAACTTATTTTTCATTGGTAATGGTAAGTGATTCATTGACAAATGATCACAACATCAGCAATTGCTTATCTTAACTAGTTGCTTATTTTACTGATATAGTATAACCCAGGGTCTCCTAGTTGATATGTGTCTGAAGTAAGAGTTCAAATCCTGTTGTCTACTTTTTTGTTTGTTTTTAGCTTTGAGGCCCGATTTTTACTCTACAGCCACACTACACTGTACTGCACTGCTTCTCTGGCATAATAAATGAAGGATAAATTCAAAAGAGTGCTATGCAATTTATATTACATTACAATTAACATTAAAATCCAGATGAAAATTTCAGTGAAAGCTTAAGATGATAAATTATCCTTTTTGCTATTTTTGAAGTAAGGATGAGATAAAAAATGGATAACACAATTGTTTAGAGTAGATAACATGATGATATTAAATAGAAAAAAATCAGAATGCCCAGTGCTTATGTTCAAGTACAATGGCACATCCATAAAAGCTCAGAAGTATTTACATACATTATGGTATCAACTATTGCCAGTTATATTGCTCCAAAAATGGAAAGAAACGAATTATAATTGTTCTTCTTTTCAATTCCTATCCCTATATTATATGATCTTTTTTTCCCCATGTTTAAACTTGAGAAGACAAAACTAAGTGGCAGCTTGTACTAATTAGGAACAAATGAAATTTAAGAACAAGGGTATTGCTACTAGCAGTATGCAGAATAGCAAGGTCAGATTCACACCTTCATTTCGCATCTTGTGTTCTTCTGTGTCTCTGAGAAACATTAGCATGTCGTGTACATAAGTTTTGTGCTCATGGATTTCTTAAAAAGGACAGCAGCAGCAAATAGCCTAACTGGTGGACTGTCACTTAAACAATGAAAGACAAATCATAACATTATATGCACCCAGTGATAAGAGATCAAATGATTAAAATAATGTATTAAATGCCTGTCATGTGCCAGCTAGTTTTCTGGATATAGAGAATACAAATACAATGAATGAAATAATCTTTCCTAAAAAGGAGTTTAGCATTAAACTAAATCTGAAAAGTAGAAGTAACTTACCACTTGCTATCAAATTACTTAGAGGATAGAGTGTTACAGTCAGGAGTCTATCCTGCATCTGATACTTAATTGCTTTGTGACTGTAGTAAGTCTCATGCCTTTTATTAGCCTCATTTTCCTCATCTGTAGAATTGGCATAACAATGCATAATCAGACCCTACCATAACAGAGTTGTTGGGAGGCTCAAATAAAGCCTTTTATGTAAAAATTGTTTTGTGTGTTTAATTCTAAAGTGCTGTCAGGTATCGTGCTTGCTTTAAAGTTATGTGTATGAGTTCTTATTGAAATGATTTTGAAAATATCCAAATAGTCTCAGTAATGCTTAGAGGAAAACAACAAACACAACACTGTCAAGGTGGAATCATTATTTGAAAAAAGACTCATGAACCATTAGGAAGAAATAACACTGTTTCATACTAGCCACTCTCTTTACTCAAGAACATAACATGCTTACTGGAAAATCAATTTATTCAATGCCTCTCTTGATCATTTATTGCCAGATCAAGAAATACAATAGATATTCAGTAGAATCTCACTAATTCTCACTTCATTAATTCACAAACCCAATAACTCTTATAAAACTACTGAGCAGTGTTATCCATTTCTTTGCAAAGATTTAATTCCCTAATTTTGTGAACCGTACTTTAGGACATTTAATACTATACTATTGAATGTTATCTTAACTAATTGAAACTAAATTACACCTGTCATAGACTAAAGCACATTTCGCAATGGAGTTCCCATGATTTTTTACTGTGCATATTCACGACATGCTAATTTGTACAATTCAGTAACCCACAATGGATCTTTTAGGTTCTTAGTTTTAATTGGCAAAGTTCCCATGTAGATCATAAAGTCTAAGTAGAGTTAAACACAAGTTTGCCTCCTAGTCGAAATTGTTAATAAAACCTTTCAGTTCTCATTGTTCAAAAGAGACTTTCATTGAATTCCCTTGGCTCTTCTTTTGATTTTTGGACTAGAAAATAGTTACAATAATAAGACACGATGCTGTCATGCAACATCGTGATGATATTATGTCAAGGTAGTTATGTTGATTCCTTCAAATTATTTATTTGAGAATCTATATATATAGACATAAAGAAAACACACTTTATGAGTATATATATGTATATACATATATGTATATATATATATGTGTGT
>NW_025383695.1:0-4616 GCF_016433145.1 Gracilinanus agilis
GCTCCTAGCTTCCAACTTTGAGAGAGAAGATATACAATGCAATCCCACTTCAGGTTGCTGAAGAGAAAATAAGGCTGGGAAGAAGCTGGCTTAAGGTAAGCTAGTAGTTTGAATCAAGTCCCTTTCCCACACTTGCTATCCTGGAGACTCCAGGGAATTTCCCTTCAGTGAGATCTGGCACTCTCCTGCTTGATTTAAGTTACCATGTTCCCAGTGGGAGAGGTCTTTTCTTTATTGTTTGATATATATTCTCCTATGTATTCTTTATCTGATTTCTGTTTTGCTATTAAATTGGATAAATGGATTTCTTTGCTACTTACTATGTGTTTTCATTGTGGAACTGGTATTTGGTGGGAAGGAAGTCAAGCTTTGTATATAAAGCCTGGTTCTGCCTTTTCCCATTAATGAACAGCTTGAACCTAAAAACTACATTCCCTAGATTAACAACATTTAAGGGAACAGAGAGCTATAATTCCTACCTGGTAGTACCCTAGTTGCATTCATTTGGATTACGCCATTTTTTATCTTGTCCCAGTGCCCTGCCTGGTACTGCCCTTCCTTCCTCTCATCTCGCACTGTTTCTTATCTTCCTTTTGTATGTGGCCTTCTTGCATTAGATTGAAATTCCACAAGTTCAAGGGCTATTTTTTTATATTTGTATTTGTAGCATTTAGCACAGTGCCTGCACATAGTAGGCACTAAATAAATGTTTATTGACTAATTGGTCATACAGTCAATATTGGTACATATAGTCAATGTAATACATTACTCTGGCTTGTTTCTATATTTTGCCCTTCCTGTGCTTCCACCTATGTAAGCCCTATGCCAAACCCACAACAGAGATGACAGATTGGGCTTTGAGTCTGAACTTTGAAAATTACTATTACTGTTGCTTCCATTATTCCCATCATCACCTGAATTCTAACCTTGGCTCTTCAATTGCTTTGATGTTCAACCTGTGGCAAGTCAGATTTCCTCCACCTCACAAACTTCAGTATCTTACTTTGTAAAATAAGTTGATCTTCAAAGCTCTTTCCAACTCTCAAAATATATGATTCTACAAATTAATGCCAAGTTTCAGAACTGAGAAGATAAACAAGAACACAAATATCTAGGAAGTAGACAGGCTATCCTCATCAAGGAAGTAGAAAAGAATGGCATTTTCATTTTTGTATTGCAAGTATGCTTCAATGTAAGAGAGTAATCTATTTTTTTTTAAAGACAAGAAATCTATATGGATCAGTACTTTGGGAAAAAATGTTCTCCATAAGCATGACACTCTAAACTCGACAATACATTTTAGAAATGAAAATCTCTTATCTATATATCTGTAATGATCTCACTGCCTTCTGAAAGGTTTCCAAAACTTGTTTTGGTTCAGATTACTGATTTTCATTTGCCTTCCTAGTAACCAATGGTTCAAGACATGCTGAGTAGCTTGTCAAAGCAAGACATAGTGTCAGTTTAACCCAATTGTCCAGACCCTGTAGCCACAGCCCAACTGCCTAAGAACAAATGAATGAGGAGATGAGACTGCCAGCTGAAAGTAATGTGCTGCTTCTATTAACCCTAAAACTATTGAACTTGACACAAAATAATGGGTCTTAACACTCATGGATCTTGTGACAAATGGAATGAGTTTAATTTGCTTGAAGATACACTTCGTGGAAACTTTATTACTCCATCTGTCACATCGTTTAATCTATTTTCTTGGATGTGCTTGGGAAGTATTTCAACTTCTTGCAGAACATCTTAGGTTTTTAAGTCTCTCAAATTTCCTAATTGGCCTGAATAATCAGGAAATCATTTGGTATTGTGGAAAATACATCCTTGATTTTGGAGTCCCAAGTTCTGTCTTGTGTTATTTGGGGTCAGTTTAACAGGCCTTAGTTTCTACATTTGTAAAGTGAATTAGACTGGAAAATCACTAAGGTTATTTCTAACTCAAAACTAATTGCATATAAAAAGAAATGATATGCTTACATGAATATTGTCTATTCAAATGTTTTTATAAATATATAAATTAAAGAATATATGAGATGTGAATATGTTTAGCACAGGTCTTTAAGTATACATAATGGTATATGTAAATTTAGCTATTAAATTATACCTAATTATTATGTATAATTTTACCACACATAAATATACCTCAACATTATTCATAGATGTATTTTATTGGCTTATGTTCAAATTTATGTGCAGTTGTATATGTATAAACATATTTGTGTCTATATGTATATCTGTGCTTATGCATGTATACATACATACTTATAAACATACACTTTTACACATAGGCAGAGTAACATAATTGTTAGAGAACTTGTCTTGAAGCCAAAAAAAACTTTAGTTCAATTCTGTTTCTGATACATCTTGATTGTGATCCTTGGCACAAATCATTTAACCTCTTAATTCTCTAGGAAACTCGCTAAGACTCTTAAGTTTCAGAGGAAATGCTGATCTGCATTGGCATAGGGAATTTCCTCAACTGAGAATTTCTTATACCACTGAAATTGCAAGTCAAATTCCCTATAGATATCCACAAACACACATATACTAAAATCCTCCACCAATGCCTCATAATATTGTAAAGATGATTTTGGTTTTTTAAAAGTCGTATCTGCCCCATTAGATCCTACAAAGCTAAAAAAGACTGAATGATGAATTTTGTATCTGTCATCTGAGAACCAGGCTCAGAGAGGCTAATTTCTAGAAGGCTTGTAATAAGTTTGATTATTGATTAGAAATTGTTATTGACTAATAAACAACTGCTAGTGATTGGTAAGATTTTGTAGTAAGATATAGTTGCAGCTATTAATCGATTTTGTAGCTGAGTTAAGTCAACTCTAATACTTAGGAGTAGTGGTTGGCTAATCATTTAAGGTATAATGAACATATATAAAAAGATAATCATATTCATCATTTAGAGATAAGAATAAATATCAAATTGACTATGTATCAGATGCCAGAATCTCCTAAACTCTTCTGCTATTAAGAACTCCACCTTTCCACCATTTTTGGACTTTGTTGTTAGTTTGTTAGCTAATTATCCCTCCCTTCTTATATACCCTTCCTTCCCTTGTTTTGATCCCTGCCACCCTATGGATGCCCATTCTCAATTAGTTTTTTTTAAAAACCCTTACCTTTCATTTTAGAATCAATACTATGTATTCATTCTAAGGCAGAAGAGTGGGAAAGGGCTAGGCAACTATCCACTGGCTACATTTTGGTTTTACTTTTGCTAAGAAATAGTGTCTCTATATGTAGGTATATATTTTTAAATGTTTTATTTTTTAATTGCTTTTCTTTATCAAGTTTTTCAGTTCACTTCTCATTCGGGTCTGGCTCTCAATCTACTGAGCCACCCAGCTGCCCCCCTCAGTTAGTTTTTGTGGTTCTGATGAAACCTCCTGGCTTTGTTCCTCTTTTCCCTTATAAAACTGATGTTCAGGATCTCAGACCAAAAACAGTGTGTATCTGCAGACCACTGACTTCGTATGATTTGTATGCCTCATATACTTGGAAGTTTTCTTCTCCCAGTCTTTTTCTGTACACTGGTCACTGGGTCATGATTTTGTCTTGATCAAAACAATTCATGAAGATTAACTCCTAAGGCATGGAGTAGTTGCAGTCTACATCAGTTAAAGGTGTATCTGGGAAAAGGAAATCATAGAAATTTTTTGAAGTATTGAGATTGAAGTACACATTCACATACATATTTACATATGTAAATAGACAGACACACATGCACACATAGTACTTTGCATATTGTTATTGTTGAGTTGTTTCAGCCATGTCAGACTCTTCATGATCCTATTTGAAAAAAAAAATATATATATATATATATATATATATATATAAATAAAACTGGACACAAAATATAATTTTAGAGAAACTCATATTTGGAAACACATCACTTAGGTTACTCACAGTTCCCAGAACAGCTGCCCCTATACCATAATTCCTCACACTAGCTTTAGGAATCCATAACTAATAGTGATTAAATTTAGTTGCCTAGATCAATAAGTTATCAGGAATTTATTAAGTACCTACTATATTCCAGGTACATTAGACATTGGTATACAAAAAACCAAAATCAGTCTTAGCACTCATGGGGAAAAATCTTTGCATCATTAGTAGGTACAAAATGTATACAAAGCAAATATAAGACAAGATCTGGGTGTAGGGGAGACCCTTGTAGGGGGGGAGGGATCAGGAAAGTTTTGTTTTTTGTAGGAGTTGAGTTGAACTTTGAAAAGAGGCTAGGGATTGTAAGCGGTGAAAGTAAGGACGGAAGGCATTCTAGGCATGGGGGCAAGGTTGGGATAGTTAATAGACTGTGTGCAAAAGGAAACACTTCTAAAAGGATATTCTCATAATTAAAACCATTGATAGATGAAATTGGCTATATCATACACAGATAGTAAATTCCTCAACATTAGAAATATGCCATGAGAATGGTATAGAGAGGATTTTTTTTATTGTTTCATTGACAGGCTTTCTTATATAGAGGCAGTATTAATTATATTTGGGAGTCAAGAGGCTTGAGTTGTAGTCCCATGTCTGCCACTAACTAGAGCTTGAACAAATGATTTCACTTATTTTCCTTCCTTCCTTCC
>NW_025383696.1:0-6553 GCF_016433145.1 Gracilinanus agilis
TCAATAATTCTTAATTTGTCTCTCATGGATCTATTTTCCACGTTCGTTGTTTCTTCAATGAGATATTTCAAGTTTACTTCTGTTTTCCCATTCATTTGATTTTGTTTTATAATTTCTCAATGTCTCATGAAGTATTAGTAGTTGCTAGTTACCCTATTCTAATTTTCAAGAAAAAAATTTTTTTTCTGTGACCTTTTGAGCCTCTTTTATCATTTGGTCCATTTCTTCTTACATTGTCTTCATTTCTTTCCCCTATTTTTCTTTTGCCTCTCTTAATTGATTTTGAAATCATTTTTGAGCTCTTTTAGAGCCTGAGACCAATTTATATTTTTCTTTGAAGCTTTGCATTTGGTTTCTTTGCTTCCACTCTCCCCCTTTGTGTCTATTCTTTGTTCTCCATAAAAATTTTATATGGTTAGATGTATTTTTTTATGTTTGTTCATTTTCCCATTCTCATTTTCTTGGCTTTCACTTTTATTTTAAAGGTGGGCTCTGTTCTAAGGGTAGAGAGGCAAAAGAAAAATAGGGAAAAGAAATGAGCTGGGGCTCCTGACCTTGCTCCAGGCTTATAAAGATCAGTCATGCAGTATTAATTGCCTTGAGTTGGGATTCTAGACCTTCCTACAGACTTGGGCTGGGGCTTGGAACTTTATAGGATATGAGGTTGGAGTTACACTGCTATTGGCTTAGGGAGCATTTCAGAGTCTAGGTGTTGGCTTGGGTCTGGGTTCAGAACCTGGCATAGTGAGGAGGGGTTTGCTATTGATTTGAGCCCATAGTCTTTAGTTTAGCCTCCTGCTGACTGTGCTCCTCTTTTAGCCAGTGAACTAGATGCTCTCTGCTTACCTTCCAAGTTGTTCTCAGCATGGAAGTTACTTCACTCTATCTCCTTCTTGGTTCTTTCACTATAGTATTTGTTTTGAGGAATTATTTTAAGATTGGTTGAAGAGGATTCTCATGGTGGTTTGAGCCTTCTCTGCATCTACTCTTCCAATTTGGCTCCACTCCCAACAATCCCTACCTTTTCAATAAAAAGATGGAGAGGAATTTTCTTATGTTTTCTTTGGTGCCAACATCAGTCAACATGTATTTATTAATTGAACTAATCATTAATTTATTAATCAAGAACTTATTAAACTCCTACTATATACTAGACACTGGTAATGCAAAGACAAAAATGGATCCGTGCCTGCCCTCATAGAGTTTCTATACCATCAAAAGAGACAACATACACATAAATGGCATATAAAACCTTTTTATGAATAAATGTAAGGTCAGTTGGGAAGGCACTAGCAGCTGGCAGGGATTGTGGGATGGTACTAGAAAGTAACATATAAAAAGTATTATTGAGAAATTTGGAGGAAACAAGATTCTCAGAGGAAGAAATGAATGGTAGTTATTCAAAAAGTAGAGATAATAGGAGGTAGATTGTTGTGTGTGAGCAATAACAAGAAGGTTGGTTTGACTTAACCATAGAGAGTAGGAAGGGGAGCAATCAATAAATATTAATTAAAAACCTTTTGTATTCCAGGCATTGTGCTAGGTGCATTAATTGCAAAGATGAAAATGAAATAGACTGTACCCTCAAGAAACTTATTCTAGCTTAGTCAGTCTATTTGCAAAGCATTTAGTGGTTACTTCACATAGCTTCTCATGTTTCTTGGAACTCCTTTTAGCTGTCATTTGGATAAGGATTTTGTATATTATTATACCACAATTTGTTAGCTATTGCTTAATAATTTGGCATCCATTTTGGTTTCATATCTTTGCTACTACACGCACACAAAGTAATGTTATGAACATTTTAATACATATGGGACTTTTCTACCTTTGATCTTATTTAAAGTATATGCCTAACAGAGGAATATCAGGATTAACATATATGGATATTTTAATAACATTTTTATTATATTTCCAAATTATTTTCCAAAATGGTTGACCCAATCCAGAAGACATTGAGATGGGATTGTTGTGTGTGAACAAAAAGGAGGTCAGTTTGGCTAAGCAGAGTGTATAGGAAAGAGAGAAATCAACATGCATTTATTAAGCATCTACTATATACCATACATTGGGCTAGGTACAATGATTACAAAGATGAAAATAAAACCAGAAAGCTTATTGTATATGAGCATATTAGTATCTCGGTCTTCCCAAAACTGCTACAACTCTAGCCCTGTTTTTTATTATCTTTGCTAATTTACTGGATGTGAGGTGAAAGAGTAACTAGAACACTAGATTTAGAATGAGAAGGACCTCATCTCAAAATCCATCTCAAAGAGCTTTTTGATGCTGGACATATCTCTTAATTTCTCTATGCCTCAGTTTCTTTCTCTGTCAAATGGTAGTGTTGGATTAACTTTTTAATTTGTTATGTATAATTCTTAATATATGATTCTGTGATCCTCAAAGTTGTTTTAATTTTACATTTGAAAATGAATATTGATTTAGAGCATTCTTTCACAAGATTGTTTACAGTTTGTAATTCTTTTGAAAACTACTTGCTCATATGATTTGATGACTCATCTATAGGGAATTAGTTCTTGGTCTTACATGCAGCTTTTTTCTTCTTTTTTTCTTTTTTCTTTCTTTTTCTTTTTTTTTTGCCAAAGGACACTGTTCTTGTGTATGAATGAATCATAATTATCAATCTTTCTGATTATCACCAGATCTAGGAGCATGATGAAGAGAACTGAGGAGTACAAAGATGACCCCAACAGTATCTTTAGGCAGGAAACATCCTTCAAGCTCTGCAGAAGTGGAACCGAGAGCAGAGTGAAAGAGGGGACAGGAGATCCAGGCTGTGCAACTGTCCAACAGGAGCTTTCTGGCTATAAAGGGTGATGGAGTGGGTCAAAATATATGTGGCCTGTTCCAGATTACAGGACCACATAAAAAAGAAAGTACTGGCCTGAAGCTGATGCAAAGAACATAAATGGCTGGTTTAAACTCATGACTCTTTCTCTATATTTCTCACACCCCCTGATCTATATAGCTCAATGTCAGAGACACCTCCCTGAACCTCCAGGATCATGTAGAGCCCTGCAGGCTCAAGTCCTTTATTGCTTTCAGACGCACATCTATTTGTTATGCTTTGCCCTGGATAATAAGCCCTCATTTTGGTGCCTAAAGGGACCTGTTTTAAAATATAAATTCTCTAAATATTTATGTAGAAAATGCAGAAATAAAAAAATATTTTAACATAAATATTTAAAGTATATATAAAAGTATATATCCTGAGAGGCATGCTAGGACATTAAACTTATTTACATTAAGTTGCTGATGACTCATCAGATCCATGTTTCCCCTATCTTTAGTTCTGGGATTACTGTGGAACACTGATTGGAAATCTTTGTTCAACAGTGGTCTCTCTGCTATTATCACACTAGTTCCCAGAGCAGACTCCTTTAGGGAGAGTTGAGAAGGGAAAATAAGCCCACCGCAACTTTTACAATTGAGTATCAGAGATAAATATTTTAGTCAGCTGCTCAATCATCATATATTTATTAGAAGAGCAGTTTCCAGGCTTTTCTTCCCTGTAATTTTGTGCTTAAGCTTGGCTACTAGAGGACAGATGAAGCATATTTTCCCCTTTTATGTAGAAATGTGGGGTACTATGAGTGAGTGATGTTCTATAGAATATCAGATATGATCACTGGGTTGGTTGATATTGCCTAGTTTTTATTTTGTAAAAGATAGGAGTCTATGGAGGAAGATATCAAGTGGCATTTGTGGAATAAAGAAGAAAAAGGACAGGCTACATTCATTTGTGAGAATGGGATTAGTTATCAGGGTTGTATAGAATGCTCTGATTCAGCAACTATTCCTTGCCTTGCCCCCTTCCCCAGAAAATTAGTGCTTTAATGGAATTTTGAATAATTTACATTGCATCCCCCTATCTCATTATTTTCACAGAATTAGCATCTCAGAATTTCTTAAGTAGGAGACTCAGAGATGATCTAAGATAGGGGTTTTCACCTGATGTTCATAGATTTCAGGGAGTCCATGAGCTTGGATAGAAAAAAAAAAAAAAAACACCTTTTTTATTTTCACTAACTCCTTACTGAAATTTAGCCTTTCCTTCAATTGTGAATGTAAGCAACAAACTCGAGTAGTTTTATCAATATTTGTGATTTTATCACCAATATAAATCAAATATATTTTCAATATTTCTTTACCATTGAAAACCATTTAGATGTCCAACATGACATGGTTGTCGATATTCAAAGATGTCTTGCTTACTGCTCTTATTCATGTTAAACAACAGCTTCACACTATGTTTTTAAAAAATAAAATTTAACTTTAACTTACCTATGTTTGAAGTTTACTGCCTTGCTATGTAATGTTTTCATAAAGAAACATGTATTGGTATGTAACAAATTTGTTTTTTAGTGTTCTGGTAGTTCTGTTTCATTAAATTTGTTTCCTACATGTTTTATTTGATGCATCATTCTGAGAAAGGGTAGCCAGGTTTCTTCAAGCTCTTGACAAAGGGGTCCATCACACATAATGTTAAGAACATTTGTCCAATTTGTGCATGATCAAGGCTTCTTTCTACAACATCATCATGCAGCCTCCATTCAAAAGTTTTCAGGGCAGGGGCCCTTTTTACCATCTGGCCCAAGTAAAGCCCCTTGACAACTCTTAATTGTTATCTGTTCCTTATCTCATCTAAACTCTTCCTGAAACTTTGATCTTTTGTTCTTGGCTCTGCCTTCTGGAGTCAAACAACAAATCTTGGGAGAGCCAGGATGTCACAATGATGATGTTAGACTTAATTTTGGAAGATCTAAAATTTAAATTCCACTTTAGACACTCACTGGCTTTCTGACTAGGCAAGTGTAGTACAGAGAGAGGATCTATGTCTTTCTTAGTTTTCTCATTGGTAAAATGGAGATAATAACAGCACCTACCTTCTAGGGCTGTTGTGAGGATCAAATTTTATAATTTATATGATTTATAAACATTTAAATACTATATAAATGTCAATTTTTGTTTCTACTGAATTCCAAATATTTGAAGATAGTTATCATTTCCTACCCAAGTTTTTTTCCTGAATTAAATAACATCAATTCCATCTATCATTCCATTCTCTCACCATCCTGGTCATTATCTTTCTCCAACTGTGGTGTTCAGAACTGAGCACATTTATTATTCCAAATGGAATCTGTTCAGGGCAGAATATGATTAACAGGACTGTTTTTTTTTTTTGTTTGTTTTTGTTTTTGGTTTTTTTATCCTGGGACTCCATTCTAGGAGCATAGGGCCACAACCAGTAGGCAATGGGACACAGTCGCTCAGGATCACCCAGCTGGGAAGTGTCTGAGCCCGGACTTGAACCTAGGACCTTTCGTCTCTAGGCCTGGCTCTCAATCCACTGAGCTAGCCCAGCTGCCCCTACTTTAGGTTGCAGTTTCTTTAGCAGATGTAGTTTTTACAGGGTGGGGTTGCTAGCCCCATGCCCAACCCTCCTCCTTTTTTCATCTGGGCTAGGGACCGTCCTTGGCCCAGGAGTGGTAAGGGTGGGCGGTAGGGGTCAAGTGACTTGCCCAAGGTCACACAGCTGGAAGTGTCCGAGGCTGGACTTGAACCTAGGACCTCCAGTCTCTAGGCCTGGCTCTCAATCCACTGAGCCACTCAGCTGCCCCTAACAGGGCTGTACTCCTTCCTAATTCTTTATGCTCTTGATTTAGTCTTCTTTTTTGTTTTTGTTTTTGTTGTTGGTGTTGCTATGTTAACTCAGTTTTCATTTTTGTGCCCTGTAGTTTATTAAAAAAAAACCCAGATCTTTCCCTATGAATTTCTTTCTACGCATGCCCCTCACCCATCAACTTGTGAGGTTTGATTGTGTGAAGTCATTGTTCTAGTCTAGATTTTTTTTTTTTAGATCTTGATTCTGTTATCTAAAAAGTTAGTTATATCTGTACACCCTAGGTCTATGTTACCCAGAAATTTAGCAAGCATGCCAATAAAGCCTGATTTAAGAAAGCAGTCAAATTAAGTACCTTTTGTATATAACACACTCTGCTAGACTCTGGTGATACAAAGTCAAAAACAGGTCTTGTTCTCAAGGAACTTACATTCTGCTTTGGGAACATGATGTACACGAATGAGTCAATTCAAAATATATACAAAATATTGGGAGTAGGGAAACAACTGGGAGATCAGGAAAGGCTTCATGTTGGTGTCAGCTCTTAAGCAAGGTCTTGAAGGAACCAGGGCTTCCAAGGGGTGGCGATAAAGATGGGGACACATTGCAGAAATGAGACACAGCCCCATTTCTGGCAAAAGCAGGCAATGAAGTCTTGTGTGTGAGAAATAGCAATGTGGTTTATCATAGGGCTTGAAAAGGTAGGTTGGGACCACCTTTTGATAGAAATAGGGACTGGGTCTGTGATTTCAATGGTCTGGTGAACTCTCTCCTGCCAATGAAATTTCATACCTACTCTTCAACTGATATTCTAAGAAAAAAAATGACTTGTACAGGATTGTATAATTTACACACACACACACACACACACACACACACACACATATATATATATATATATATATA
>NW_025383697.1:0-9279 GCF_016433145.1 Gracilinanus agilis
AAGAAGAAGAAGAAAAAGAACAAGAACAAGAACAAGAACGAGAACGAGAACAAGAACGAGAACGAGAACAAGAAGAAGTAACAGCTACTTCTAACACTGGGTAGGAGAAAAAAGGAGCAGAGGAGCCATTGGGGCAAGTGATTTTTCTCTCAGAGGATCAGTTTCCTTCTCAGTAAAATGTGGATAATAGTCTATTCCCTGCTTTCCACCATTGCCCTGCTCACCAACCCCCAAAAGGGTTGTGGTGAGGATCAAAGGAGAAAATGCTGTAGAAATGAGAGGTGTGATCATTATCCCAGTAGGTTTCTTAAAAGAGGTGAGATTTTTACATGCCACTGAAGAAAGGAAGCATAATGTTTGAGCTAGATGTGGAGTGAGGGAGCCAAAGGTAGAGGGATATGGCTCAAACAAAAGCTTAACTAAATTCACATAGGCCCTAGAATTCAAAAAGTCCTTCCTCCTTCTACTTTTTCCTCTCCCCAACCATCTCCCTTAAGGTTCTCTCCTTCTAGCTTTGTTTATATTAATACCTGACACCACTTTGGAAAAGGCTTACCAAGGACTCTCATGGTATAGTCTGAGTGGTTCTTTCTCTACAGAAATATGCAGTTGTAGGTCTAAGCCTAGGGTAGCTAAGTGGACAGTAGATAGAGTGCCTGGATTGCAGTCAGGATGATTCCTTCCTAAGTTCAAATTGGCCTATGCTATGCAACCCTTGGCAAGTAACTTAACCCTGTTTGTCTCAGTCTTCTCATCTGTGAAGTGGTTAGGAGTCAAGCCATTATAAATATTAAGCTCCTAAACAGTGTATGCTGGGAAGAGGAGTTAGTTGGTGCAAGTGGCTAGATGACCAGGTCTGGAATAAGGAAAACCCATCATCCTGAGTTCAAATCCAGCTTCATATACTTCCCTGTTGTGTGAATCTGGGCAAGTCACTTAATGCTTTTTGCCTCAATTTCATCATCTGTAAAATGAGCTAGAGAAGAAAATGGTGAACCACTCTAGGATTTTTGCCCAAAAAAACCTCCACTGGGTCAGGAAGGGTCAGACACCACTGAACAACAACAAAAACAGGTCCAAGCCTGGGCACATTCTCTTTCTTGGGAACCTGCAGTGGATCCCTACTGCCTCTGGGATAAAATAAAAACTCCTCTACTTGGCATTTTCAGCCCTTCACAAGCAGGTCCTGACCTGCCTTTCTAGTCTTATTTTGTACTCTCTTCATAAACTCCATAATTAAGCCAAGCAGACTGAATTCTGTTCTTTGCTCTCATGCTGCCCTCTCTTTCCTCCTGGCATTCATGCTGAGCATCTCCTAGAAGCTTGAAAAAAATGTCCTCCATATTGATACCTGTTGAAATTAATTTTTTCCCCATCTAAAGCCCACCTCAAGCTCTAATATCTTCAAGAAGGCTACACTAATTCTCCCTTCTTCCTACTTCTGAGTGAAAAAGTAACTTCTTCCTTCTTAAATTTTCTTAGGGCTCTGAATGTGACTCACATTTTGCTTTTTCAACAGGCTACCTTGTACTATATTTAATTATGGGCCCCGTTGGAATCTAAACTGATTAAGAAGAGACACTGTGTCATATTTTTTTCCATCTCTGTATCTCTAATACCTAGAATAGCATTGTACACAGAGCAGGCATTTAATAATGTTTGCCTAATGAATTTTGTGGGATTAAAGAGAAAAATGACTTCTTAAATACCACCTCAGCAATAGCACAATGCCTGGCAGATTTGTTGTTGTTCATTTGTTTCAAATGTGTTCGACTTTTCATGACTCCATTTGGAGTTTTCTTGATGAAGATACTAGAGTGGGTTGCCATTTTCTTCTCTAGCTCATTTTACAGATGATGAAACTGAGGCAAAAAGCATTAAGTGACTTGCCCAGATTCACACAATGGGGAAATATCTGAGGCTGGATTTGAAATCAGGATGATGGGTTTTCCTTATTCCAGACCTGGTCCTCTAACCACTTGCACCAACCAACTCCCCTTCCCAACATTCACTAGGAGCTTAATATTTAATGGCTTGACTCCTAACCACCTCTCCTTTTCTGCCTGAAAAAAAATGTTCTTAACTATGTCCATTTAACTTTTATTATTATCTAATCTATTTGTTAATCTGCTGTGGTTTCCTAGAAAGGTAAAGTAGTTTGGTTTATTTCCCACTTGAGGTGTTTTCTCAGCCAGAAATGTCTACATACATGTGTGTTCCTGTTTAAATCATTTTGCTGTAAAAGTAATATCCATCTGTCATAGAAGAAGAATAGTACCCTTTAGAGAGTGCTAATGAAAACCATGAAAATGGCAAAGTAAATGAGGGGCTATTAAGAAAGGCTAAAATACCACCAATGAATCTACCTGACCCAAGCAATTAATAAAGTATTCTAAGTAGAACTGGCTTCATCTGGTATGGAATAAAATAGAGTTCCAATATGCATTTCTTTTGACTCCTGAGGTTCACATGGCAAAATCCAGAGCATCTCAAAACACTACATTAAGCTTAGTTTTTTCTTCCTGTGTTTCATAGATGATTCCTTCAATGACCCAGGACCTAGGCACTTTGGAAGGAATAGAATCATACAGCAGAGATGAACTCAAGGGGAAGTGAGGAGGAGAAAAAGAAAAATAAGGTGACGGAGGACATGATGAAAGGTATCTGGGAGAGAGATGCTGAGGTGGGAACACAACACAGAAATGGCATCTCTTCATTAAAATTTCTGATAGAGTTCTCTCTCTGTCTGGTACTTTTACACACAGCAATTATTTTTATTTATTAACCTCAGGTGGGTGCTGGTATCTCCCAAGACAGATTTAAGTGAGAAACTTGCAAAACCTTTCCTAACTGATGGCCTTCCCCAGCAATGCCATCTCAGGAAGATTCCCATGCCCCATACCTTTGCTAAGTCTAAGGAGAAGAAAGAAGGATCTCTTTTTGGAAAGACCAGAACGGAGTGTGCTCCTTTTCGATATTGAAGCAAATATTGAAATAGTCTACCATAAGTATTTTGGGGAAGGAAAAAAAATGAACCATAAGGCAATGAATAAGGATATCTCGGTTTAAATCTGCCTTGGCCCAGATAAATTATGAGGATGGATTAATCTCAACAGGAGGAGAGGAGGTAGTACAGAAACCTGTTTTGTGTGTGGGAGGAGGGAGGGGTCATACAGATTTAATTAGTTTAAAGAGTGAATGGTTGCATAAAATTAGCCCTCTAGGGCTATCCTGCTGCCAACATAGTGCAGATTTTAACTGGCCTGTGGTAAAACTTGGAAGAAAGGACAATTTCTACTCTGCACTTAAGGTATAAAAGGGATTGAAAGGGAGAATAAATTAATGCAAATAGCTGACAATTGGCAGTCCCAACTAGGCCTAAACTAAATGGCTTCACTTCAACTGAATGTAAACTCTGTAGACTACTTAGGCCTATCTAAGTCAGGCACTACCCTCTTCAATTATATAAGAATAAAACAAAATGGACTTTAAAGGAATTCCATTCCCTTAGGTCGTTTGCTGAGTCTCTGTAGGTATGCCAAGACCACTCATTTTTTTTTTGCTAAAGATCGGCAGAAAGAAGGGAAGGGGTGTAAAATATTAATACCATCATAATTCAATGTTCTCAGGTCTTCCTACCACATTTTAATAATTTTCTCCTAAATTAGCCAGGGACCTGCCAATGAGCCAAAAGACAATGCATTGAAAGAGTAATGGAGTTGTGAGAAGTAGCATTATTTTCTTATTAATCCCTTAAAACAATCATGGAAGAGTACAACTCATTAGTCTATCTCCATATGAAAAGCTTTGTTCCAATAGACTGAAAAGATCCTTACCATTTTATGAAATGATAACCATGTCACTAAGTGAGCATGTCATGAAATTCTACTCAAATCTTGAAGACAAATTTAATTTAATTCAACAAGCATTTATTAATCTACTTCTAAGTACCAGTCTTGACACAAAAGGATAAGGATCAAAAGAAAAGAATACTCATCCTCAAGGAACTTTCTTTCTATTGAAAGAAAAGAGAATGTATGTAGATAAGTAAATATAATAAATATAATAAATATTCAAATTAAATGGAAAGTAATTTTTTTTTGAGAAAGAGAACAATAAAAACTAGGCAAATCAAGAAAAGCCTTCTATAGGAGATATCTATTAAGGTGAGCCCTTGAAGTGAGCTAGATGTTCTATAAGGAAGATGAGAGGAGAACATCCTGGATAGCCTGCCCAAAGTCAAATAGGCAGGAAGCAGAATGGCATGTAGAGATAGGTGTGTTAGAGCCAGCTCTTACCAGCTAATAAGAGCCAGTTGTTAAATGTTCAGTGTGAGGATCCCACATGCTAAATTTCACAAAATAAATTATTTCACTGCAGAGAAATGGAGACATTTTCTAAAAGGCAAAGTGGAAATTCACGAAGAACTACTCACCAATCAACTTATATTTCTAAAAGGGACAAATACAGAAAAAGGAGGAGGGGAAATAAGGAGATGAATATAAAAGTGTAACATGATCTTGTAAGAACAATGTCAGGGTTACTAAAGCTCAGAATGAGCTGAAGCTGGACAGGAAAGATACAGATAACACCACTGCAAAAACTAAAAATAAAAACAAAAAACATTTTAGATATATCTAAATTTGGGAAAAAGAAGAGAATCAAAGAAAACAAGAACTATTGCTCAGTATGATTGGTAGCATCATAATGGTTCTTGATGCATCATTTTTCTCAGGCAAAAGGTCAGACGATCTTTAGACCAGAACAAAAATGACTGAGTCAATACACAAATGACTGAGAACTAAAGAAATAGTAAGAGAGAATCTCTCTGCTCTTGTTGACTTGATATCACCCATCTCACATATTTAGATAATAGAGTACTGAAATGATGGTCAAGTGTAATGGCTGAGTATTGTCAGTCATCTTTGAGAGATCACAAGGAAAAGTACAAAGAACACAGAATAAGAGAGGGGCAAATATTCTCCTTTTTAAAAAAAGTAAATGAATGAGATCTACAGTGGGTTCTACTATAAATGACTTTTATTTCCAGCTAAGTTAAAGGCATGACTAGCAAGTATCTAGAAAAAGGAAATAGTAATCACAAAGCCAGCAGGGCATAACTTCTATTGTATAGGTCACACCAGACTAACCACTTTCCTTTTGTTGTATTTGTTATTGTTGTTGAACAGGATCCTTAAAATGGTAGTTCAAGAGATTGCTAAATTCATAGCTTGCCTAGATTTTAACAGAGAGGTTGACAAAGTCTCTCCAAATATTCTTATGAACAAGATGGTAAATACTAGCTGGACAATGGTATTATGAGGGGAATTTAGCATCAGTTGAAAAGATGGCCTCATTCATTAGTGGTTTAAGGTTAATTAGAAAACAGGTCATTAAGTGAAGTGTGCCTCAGGAATCAGTGTATGGCCCAATATTGTTTAATATTCTTTTATCGACTTTGCTATATTTATCAATGGCTTTATCATGGATATTGATGACATTTGCAGATGATCCAAAGCTGGAAGAGATAGCTATCATTTTCAATAACAAAATCAAGCTCCCAAAAGAATGTGACAGTGTAACGTAGTGGACTATTTAATAAGTTGAGATTGATTAGGGATATCTGTAAAGTGTTAGACTTTAATTAAAAAAAATAAACTTTACAAGCATGCTAGAGGGCAGTTTGTCTACAAATGATCTTGGAGTTTCAGTAGAATTAATTATTAATGTCAAGAGTGTAATATGACAGCCAAGAACTAATGAGACCTTGGAAATGCACGAAATTCTTTTTTAAGTTTTCAAAGCATTTTACAGATAGAAATAAAGATAAAACTTCATTCAGCCTCAAAACAAGTCTGTTATCCATGATCTTTTTATAGATGTAGAAACCAAAGCTTAGTGAGATTAAGTGACTTGCTTATGGTTCCACAGCTACTAAACATGAAAGGAAAGGCTTGGGAATCACATTCTACACAATACATTAAGCACTTACATCTACTATTTCATTTGATCCTCAAAACAATCCCAAGAAGTAGGTGCTACAGTTATTATCATCCCCATTTTATAAATTAGGAAACTGAGACTTAGAGGCATTGATTTGAAGAATCTGGAAGCTAAAAAGTGCCAGAAATGGGTTTTGAACTCAGGTCTTTTTTTTTTTTTTATCCAGGTTGAATATTCTACCCACTACAATAGTCTCCTTGAGAGAGGAAGATGATAATTCCATTGTATTGTTATGTTCATCCTACATTGGAACACTGTTCAGCTCCAAGCAACACATTTTACAAAGAATAATTAAAAGCTAAAAAGCATTCAGTGGAGGGCAACCAGGATAATGAAGGGCCCTTGAAAGAATCACAGTTGAACACCAATTGAAAAAATTGGGAAACTTGAGCGAAGAAAAGAAGACTTTGAATGGATATGATAGCTGTCTTTAAGTAGAAGAGAGATTGGAATTTTTCCACTTATCATGGAGGCTATGGGGCAATGCACGAAGCTCTGGGCATTGCATCAGGGACACTCCTCTTTATGAGTTCAAATCTGTCTCAAACATTTACTAGCTGTGTGATCCTGGTCACTTAATTCTGTTTGCTCAATTTCCTCAATAGTAAAATGAGCTTGAGGAGGAAATGGCAAACCACTCTGGCATTTTTGACATGAAAATCCCACATGGGGTAACAAAGAGTTGGACACAACTGAAACAATTGAACAACAAATGGAGGCCACAACTAGGAGGATGGGAAGAGGCAGATGTAGACAAATGTAGAGAGGGAAAAAATCCCCAACAATTCAACTGAACAGAAGTCATACAACACACAAATGATTTCTACAACATTACCAAAGAGTAGTCATTTAACCTTCTCTAGAGACCTTCACTGCCAGGCAATTCCTTCTTTCCAGTGGCAAAACAGTTTTGGACAAGTCTAATTGTTAGGAAATTTTCTTTTCAATATATTGAGACAAAATCTATAATTCAGTATTATTACTATAATGTTATTTCCCATAAGCAGTTTTGGTTGAAAGCAAGTTTGTTATGAACTAAGTAAAAAAGAATGCCAAAAAAGGCTTTATTACATGGTTAACTCATTATTTTTAAACCTTTATTTTTTTTTACACACAGATACAATTTTTAATAATGATTTTCTGACATATTGCAATCCACGTTCTATCCCTTCCCCTGTCCCTGAGATGGCAAGTAATGGAATATTGTGCTATCATGCAATATGTATTTCCATGTTCATCATGCTGTGAAAGAAGACTAGTATCACTTATAGAGGAACACAATTCACAAAGGAAATAAAGTAAAAAAGAAGGCTTTAATCTGCACTCAGATTCCATTGGTTTCTTCTATGGCACGGAATAGCCTTTTTATCACCATGAATCCCTTGGAAGTGTCTTGGATCCTAGTATTGTTGATAATAGCTGTCATTCATAGTACATTATTCCTGTACATTACTGCTTGGATGTTAGGGACCAAGACTTTAAGATAAGATAGTCACTCTTCTAAGAATAGATATCATTCACTCTTCTAAGATAAGATATTGATCATAGGCCCAGCCATGCTTGGAGACAGTAAGACGCCACCAGAGATTTTCTATGCTCCCTTTCCACGTTCCTTTCCCCCTTAGTATCTGCCGACCCCCTTCTGCCCTCAGCCTATATATTCTTGTCATAGATCTGCAATAAACGAGCCTTGCATCCATCAAAACGACTCTGTCTTGCACGCGAGGTCTCCCCTCTTCTTTCCCTATGGGTTCTTAGGTTGCCGTTTCCCCGGACCCCTCGGTTGTGTCCGGCTGGACCCGGACACTTGGAGTGAGGAAATCCTCCTGGTTATACTCACTTCACTTTGCATCACTTCATATATATATAAAACTTTCAGGTTTTTTTGTGATCATCCTGTTCATCAGTTTTTGTGGCAGAATTGTATTCCATTACAATCATATACCATAACTTGTTCATCCATTCCCCAGCTGACAGACATCCCCTGAGTTTCCAATTCTTTGCTACCACAAAAAGAGCTCCTAGAAATATTTTTGTACAAGTAGGTCCTTTGTCTCTCTCTTTGATCACTTTGGGATACAGACCTAGGAGTGCTATTGCTGGGACAACAGTCACTTATAAAACAGTCCCAGAGCATGGACTCATAGGACAAATAATGACATTCGAATGTACAAGTTTCCAAGAAAACTGTGGCATAATTTTAATCTGAAGTTTGCGCCCATGTAAGATTTTTGTAAATGAACTTGAGCATGAAAACTGCTCTACCAATTCAGATCACTATCTGCCACTGACTTAGATAAACCCTTAGATAAAAGATGCATAAGGACTAAAAATCATAAAGACCCTGAATTTCAGAAGTAGAAAGGACCACTGTGTATAAACCTGACCAGTTTAATAATAATAATTATTATTGTACAAAAGGGAGAATTTGTTAAGGGTTGCAGCTGGTAAATATTAGAGGGAGTATTAGAATCCATGTCTTCCCCACTCCAAACCCAGCTCTTTAGCCACTATAATATACTACCTTTGCAAACATCCTTCTTAATACTAGTTGCTGAATCTTTTAAAAAAAAATCAAGGTGGGCAGCTGGGTAGTTCAGTGGATTGAGAACAAAGGCCTAGAGACAGGAGGTCCTAGGTTCAAAGCCGGCCTCAGACACTTCCCAGCTGTGTGACCCTGGGCAAGTCACTTGACCCCCATTGCCCCATTTAAGGGTTTAAAAAAAAAATCAAGGTTTCAGTGCTTTATGACTTTTTATAAAAGGCTCCAAGATCCAGAGCAGTTGCTGATTTCAATTCAGTTTAGATATTAGAAAGACCTCATCTTTTCTTTATTTCTCTAGGTTATGGGTATAAAGATGCAAAAATCATTTGTTATGTTTTATGCAACTACTCAATATGTAGTAGATTAAATATTTATTAAAATATCCCCAAATAGTACTTCAAATTAAATTGAGTAAATCCAGGAACTCACACTCTTTTGGTTCACCTCCTAATCTACATAATTTGGGCTTCCTCACAGAAGTAATTGAAGCCATTTTCTCATATGGAGTTTAAACAAGCATTTTTGCCATGCTTGGTTTATAGTTCAGGCCTCATTACCTGTTTGGTAATGAAATTCTAGTCAGCAAACTCTCCTGGTATGTGATTTTGACATTCCTGAAGGCACTTTTAATTCTCTTAAGGTTGAAATTTTCAGGCCACCAGGTGAAAGGAAGAAAGAAAGAAAGAAAGAAAGAAAGAAAGAAAGAAAGAAAGAAAGAAAGAAAGAAAGAA
>NW_025383698.1:0-2215 GCF_016433145.1 Gracilinanus agilis
ATATATATATGTATATATATGTAATTGAAGCTAAGGCTCCTGGGCTAAGAAACTTCTTTTCTGTCTGCCCATGTGTAGTTTAATTAATGTGAATGCTACTGTCTCCCCAGGCACCCTTCCTGTATCATCTATTTGTCAGGACAATACTTCTGGGTTTTGTGATATCCTTGGTATGAGAATTCTTTCCACAAAGGTAGACCCTATTCCTCTCCAAATTTTATTGTTGTTCAGTTGTTTCATGTGTGTCTGACTTTTTGTGACCCCATTTGGTGTTTTCTTGGCAAAGACACTGCAGTGGTTGATATTTCTCTAGTTCATTTTTGAAATGAGGAAATGGGCAATCAGGGTTAAGCGATTTACCCAGGATCACATAACCAGTAAGTGTCTGAAATAGATTTGAACTCACTAAGATGAGTCCTCTTGTCTTCAGGCTTGGTACTCCTTAGTTGTCCGTGTCCATGAAATTATTAAATTCAAGAGGCAGTTAATATTAGTTGCCTGATGCTCAGAAAAATTAAATGATTTGCTGATGGTCATGCAACTAGCAAATATCAGAAGCAGTGTTTGAACCCAGCTGTTCCTTGTTCCCAGTCCAAAACTCTATCCACTATACCATGTGGCATCATCGCTGATGAAAAGATAAGAAAGAAAAGGACAATTAGACCCACTCTCTGCACCATGCTTCAGTCTTTCTAAATCACCTAATCTACAAACCTGACAGGCTTCACCAAAACAAGCTAATTTTATCTTCTTCAAAGAGAGGCTTAAGAGTCATTAGCTATAATGAGATCTTACACTAATAAAGCTTTATTGCACTTATAAAATACATACTTTAATAGGTTGCTAAAAAGTATTTTCTACTAAATGAGAGAACCTAAATTTTGCCTATTCGAATAAATCAAGAAGGTACATTTTGCTTGCAGCATCTTTCATGTTTATGTTGTTTGTTGACATACTCATTTTCTGAATTGCATAGCACTTTATTATCATTAAGGAGTGTGATGGCTTGCTAATTTTTGCAATCATACTTAGCATTAATGTAGCACTTTCAAATATTAATTGATCCATATTGATGTTTCACAACAATCCTGGCAAGTAGAAAACTATTTTAATTGTTTCTGGAATATCACAGTTACCTTAAGAGAGGGTGCCTGACTTGGTGTATTTTCAAGATGGAGTAGGAGGGAATAGTTATTAGAGAAATGCAGCTAGGTGGCACAGAGGACAGAACAGTGGACTGAAGTCAGGAAGATCTGAATTTTAAATATGATCTCAGACACTTATTAGCTGCGTAACCCTTGGCAAGTCATTTGATATCTCTAAGTCTCAATTTCCTCAGCTGTAAAATGAGGATAAGAGCACCTACCTGCCAAGGTGATTATAACAATAAAGCAAGAAACTATTTATAACTACAGGTGAAATTTAAAATGCTGTATAAAGGCTGTTTTAATCAGTTTCTTCTTTCTTTATACCTCTATGGTCACTGAGCAAAAGAAGAATAGGCAGGTTTGCCCATGTAGTTAAAAAAACAATACTTTTTTTTTTAACATTTATTAATATTCATTTTTAACATGGTTACATGATTCATGCTCCTCCTTTCCCCTTCAACCCCCCCACGCCCCCCCTACCCATTGCCAGTGCGCATTTCCACTAGTTTTGTCATGTGTCCTTGATCAAGACCAATTTCCAAATTGTTGGTAGTTGCATTGGTGTGGTGGTTTCGAGTCCACACCCCCAATCATGTCCACCCCGACCCATGCGTTCAAGCAGTTGTTTTTCTTATATGTTTCCTCTCCTGCAGTCCTTCCTCTGAATGTGGGTAGCATCTTTACCATAAATCCCTCAGAGTTGTCCTGGGTCATTGTATTGCTGCTGGTACAGAGGTCCATTACATTCAATTTTACCACAGAATGTCAGTCTCTGTGTATAGAGTTCTTCTGGCTCTGCTCCTTTCACTCTGCATCAGTTCCCGGAGGTCTCTCCAGTTCGCCTGGAACTTCTCCAGTTTATTATTCCTTTTAGCACAATAGTATTCCATCACCCGCATATACCACAGTTTGTTCAGCCATTCCCCAATTGAAGGACATACCCTCCTTTTCCAATTTGTTGCCACCACAAAAAGCGCAGCTATGAATATTTTCGTACAAGTCTGTTTATCTATGATCTCTTTGGGGTACAAACCCAGCAATGGTATGGCTGGATCAAAGGGCAGGCA
>NW_025383699.1:0-4661 GCF_016433145.1 Gracilinanus agilis
GCACCCAAATAGCACCTTGTCCCACCCCATGCTTCTTGAGAACAATGACTGACTGCTTCTGAAGAGTCTCTGAGAACATAGTAATTGTAACAAGTGTCATTCATAAATCCTGGTATTCGTCTTGTGACTGACATGAACACTATGTGATCCTATAGATCAATTTTCCAAGCTCAATAAGTATATTCTCTTCTGTAGGACATAACTCGCTCCCTCTTTAGCTTTAGCCGTATGGACTTAAGGAGTTCCAAGAGGTAGAATCAGGCACACTTGGGAGGAAGAAACCAGGACTGGGAGGAGCAGAATGAAAGGAAAAATAGTTTTTAAAAAATTTTCATTTTATTTTTTTTTAACCCTTTCTTTTGTCTTAGAATGAATACTCTATATTGGTTCCAAGCAGAAGAAGCCAGATTTGAACCCAGGCTCTTCTGGCTCCAGGCCACCTAACTGCAATGGAAGTGTAGTTCTTTTTTAGAAGTTTGTGTTTTAACAAGCTGAAGAGCTCCTGGAGATAAGTTGTAAACTTGTAAGCATTTATAGCATGCTGGTCATTTGTAACCTCCAGTTAATAGGGAGAAGATAGTGTCTCATGGTCCCTTAGTGTGTGCGTGTGATCTTACTTTGGAAATCTCTTTTTCGGTGAGTTACCTTGACAGTTCAGAGAACCAGCAGACAAGAGGTTTTTAAGTATTAATCTCCATTTATGGCGTCCTGGATGTCCTGTGTTCTCCTCTCTGCCCTATCGCTTTTGTATTTATGGAGAAACGGGCCAATTTAGACTTCTGCTTGGGCAGTGAGCTTATAATATCAATCAGATTTGCCACTGGAATCCTACAGACAGGTTTTAATCCAGCCTTTCATCAGAGAGTAATAAGCTGTCACCTGAGCAGTATTCCTCATTAATATCTTGTGTTTAAAAGCCGGGGAAATATAGTCCGGTGTGATCGGGCTTTGGGTATATTTATGCCTCAGGGATAAAAGTGAGCTTCTTGCATCTGTCTGCGTATTGACATTGTTCTTTCTTCAAACAGCCTCGATATCCTGAGGGAACCCGTGTGCTTAGGAGGATGCGAACATATCTTCTGCAGGTGAGTAACTAAGGCTTGAACCAGGAGAGCTGTGTTAGAATTGAGACTCGAAATATTCTCTATGGTTTTTTTACTTTTTTCGTCAATAAGGAACCAGGAACCGTTGCAAGTTTTATGACATGCCTAGGGGGAAGAAAATATCTTTCTTTTAGAGAGTCTAAAAAATTTTATCATGAATTTTTGTTCTATATAGCAGGCAGTCTTGTTATGGATCTTAATAATGGATGTCAATATCTAGTAATTGGCATTTTTTTGGGTATGAGTGTTAGCAATCTGGCCAGAAAGTCAGAGGGATAGTTCCTTAATTCACCCAATTTTTTGCTTTGTATTTATGTCTTTGTATTTCAGTTTGTCTATCTGTGCAGTTTAACAGAGACATTCTATATATGTATGTGTGTGTGTGTACACACACACACCCCTAGGTGTATATGTGTATATATACAGATACACACAAATAGAAGTTTATACAAAAATATAAAAAGGATAAATCCCCTCAAAAAAGTTTATATTCTACTAGGGAAGGGATTCCTATCTTTTGGTATGTGTGAACTTATTTTTGTAAAAATTATTTTGTTTATTGTACTTATTTTTTAAATATATTTTTATTTCATTAAATATTTTACATGAAATTAATTGATTACATGAAATTTTTATGTGAAAAAAATTTTAACATTCATTTTAAAAAATGTCAAATTATAAATTCTCACCCTTCCCCGTTCGTTGAGAAGATAAATTAATTTGATATTCATTATACACATGAAGGTCATGCAAACAAGTTTCCATTTTAATTGTGTTGTAAAAGAAAACATAGAAATTACCCAAGAAAATAAAGAAAGTGGAAAAATTAATCTTCCATCTGTACTCAGAGTTTATCAGTTCTTTCTCTGGAGACATAACATTTTTCATTTTGAACTTTTTGGAATTGTTTTAGATCATTGAATTGATCACAGTAGTAGCTAAATCTTTTTATAGTTGATTGTAAATCATTATTATGTACTAAATGTCTCTTGATTCTGCTCACTTCTTCCTACATCAGTTAATATAAGTTTTCTCAGATTTTTCTGAAACCATCCCTTTCATCATTTCTTAGCACAATAATACTCTATCACATTCATTTGCCACAACTTCTTCAGCCATTCCCCAATGATGGATATCCCCTTAATTTCCAGTTTTTTGCCACCACAGAAATTTGCTATAAGTGTTTTTGTACAAATAAGTCCTTTTTCCTTTTCTTTGCTCTCTTTGGGATACAAACGTAGTAGTACTATTACTGGGACAAAGGATTTTTATAGCCCTTTGGGTGTATTTCCAAGCTGTTCTCCAGAATGGTTGAATCCATTCAAAATTCTTAACAACAGTGCATCAGTGTTCCAATTTTTCCACATCCTCTCCAGCATTTCTGTTATGTTAGTCAGTCTGATAGGAATGAGGCGGTATCTCAGAATTTTAATTTTCATTTCTCTCTCTATACTAATTTAGAGCATTTTTTCTTGTGACTATTGATTTCTTCTGAAAATGGTTGTTCATTTGGATAACTATATTAAAATAAAATTGGTTTTCTTTATAATCTTAGATATTTTATTTAACACAGTCAGAAACATTTTCTGTTTGGACCCTGAAAAAGAGTCCATGAGCTTCATTAGACTGCCAGAGGGGTTCATGACACACAAAAACAAAGGTTAAGAATCCCTGGATAGTGTTTGAATTGGGAGCAAAGGAGAAATCTAGCTTTAGGGCAGTTAAAGCCCTTCACCCATGAGGATTTTAGGGGTATCCCTGGGAGTCTCAGGTATTGGCTGGGCTTAAGTGGGGGAGGAATAAAGGAGAAGACTCGTCTAAGCTCAGATGATTTGGGCAGAATCCAGAGATTTGAGAGGTCAGGTCCAGGAGGCTCTTTGTGTTTTAGTGTTTAAACATACTCTGTTTAGTGTGTGTGAAGGAGATTGAAGTCATTCAATCATCCAACATTTATTAAGTGCATACTATGTGCCAGCCACTTGTGCTAAGTGTCATAGAAAATTATGATACAAGGGAAAACTGCTGACTAGTGCTATTTATAGGGACTGTCCAATGATGCTGGGAAAACTAGGTTTGGCTGCGAAAAAGGAATGTGTGATAATTTGATATGCATCTCTTACCATTTATATCTAATGATCACATGGGCAATAACAGTTATTCAAATGATTAAATTTTGTTAGAGCTTAATTACAGCACTAAACCCCATCTCTGTGTTGTCTATGAAAGTGGGAAGGCTGCTTAGAGGAAGGATTGTGTTTAAATTATGGCTCCAACATCTCCTAGCTGTGGCTCACCTTGGGGCAAGTCAGTTCATTTTTATGTGCCTTAGTTTCCTCACCTGTAAAATTGGAGCGATAATTTTTGTACTCCTTATCTCATTGAGTTGTGAGAAAGGGCCGGGAAACTTTAGAATGCTAAAAAAACAGGGATTTTTGTTCTTAAAATAAACAAACAAAATCCTAAAATAGCTTTTTGCTGATGTAGCATATTTGTCATCTAATGAGGCACATTCAGTCACTACTTTGTACATAAGACCTTTTCTTTTCCCATGATCCTTCCTCTCAACTGTTAAATAATTATTATTTTTATTTATTTGGTGTTTATTCCATTTATACTTTTATATGGCTCCTGGAGAGTATAGGCTCTCATTCTCTGAACTTTTAATGAGAGGGCCTAGCTTGGTGCCTGACAAATAAAAAGAGTAGGTGTTTCATCCATGTTTGAAAGAGTGAATAGCACAGGTTAGAAGCTTAGAAAAGTCCTGCTCATTTTAATAGGAATAAGAAAGAACCGTGCTCACTTGTACTCTAGAATTCACATAGAAAATAAGATTTAAGAAAGACCCACATTCATTTGTGCTCTAGAATTTACAAAGAAAATAAGACTTAAGAAAGACCCTCTAGAATTTACAAAGAAAATACGATTTAAGAAAGACCCACATTCACTCATTCTCTAGAATTTACAAAGAAAATAAGACTTAAGAAAGACCCACATTCACTTGTGCTCTAGAATTCACAAAGACAAGATTTAAGAAAGACCCACATTTTCTCTTGCTCTAGAATTAATGGAGAAAATAAGACTTAAGAAAGACCCACATTCACTTGTGCTCTAGAATTCATAAAGACAAGATTTAAGAAAGACCCACATTCACTCATGCTCTAGAATTTACAAAGAAAAGAAGACTTAAGAAAGAACTGAATTCTCTTATGCTCTAGAATTTATAAAGAAATTACCAGCACCCTGCAGTAGGTTAAAAGACCTGTACTGTTTAAAAGTTTTAAGTATGAGAGCCAAAACATGAGACTATGCAGGTCTTTTGACCCTAAAAGCCCCTGCAGAGCTCCTCTTCTTTCTGTCCTGAAGTGTTCATTTGCCAATTGCTTAATAAACACATAATAAGAAATATTATTGAATATTTTTGTGAGCAACTTGATTTAACATATAAACGTTGTAATGAACATACTGGTACATCACTACAACATTCAGTTCATTGTTTTCTATGAGATGGAGACTCAAGGCCATTGCTCAGATTCTTTGTCTATTTGGAATCCTGTCCAT
>NW_025383700.1:0-4705 GCF_016433145.1 Gracilinanus agilis
GAGAGAGAGAGAGAGAGAGAGAGAGAGAGAGAGAGAGAGAGAGAGAACTGGAAAATTCCTGGCTACAGTTTGTTGTTTGGTTTTGCTTTTTTTTTTTTAATCATAAATTCTCCATTGTCACAGTAAAGTAGGTTCTTGATCTAGGCCAAAAGGATTTTAATAGAAGTATAAGAGAATTACCAGAGTTCTGCTAACAAATCATCCCATTTTTTAGTGTGAAAGTTTTTAACATTTGTTTTAATTTTGAGATTCAAATTATCTCCCTCTTTCCTGTACTGTCCCTCTCTTTGAGAAGGCAAGCAATTTGATATAGGTTATACATGTGCAGCCATGCAAAACATATTTCCATATTAGCCATGTTGAGAAAGAAAACATAAAAAAGAAAAGAAAGTTTTTAAAAAATATGCTTTGATCTGCATTCAGTTTCCATCAATTCTCTCTCTGCAAGTGGATATTATTTTTCATCATAAGACCTTAAGAATTAGCAAATCATTTTTAAATGGTTCTGTGTGTAAATATTATTCATTATTCTGGTTGTGCCTCCTTGAAGGATCAAAGGACTTAATTTGTTGTCAAGTCTGAAATGTCGTAATTACAAATTTGTCTTTGAAGTCAATCTTTCACATGTGAAGGACCCTAAATCAACCTCAAGGTTGCATGTTACTTATATACGTGTATCTTTGTGTATGCTACTATAATTTGGCCTTCTCTGAGGACTTCTTGGGTAGTTGTCTATTTGGCATTGCTTTTCTCTCCTTGAGTGTCAGAAATATCTTTAGAGGTAACATGATATGGGAGGCAGCATGCTAGACTTGGAATCAAGAAAATATATAGCTAAATACTGCCTCTGACACTGGTTGTATGCCTATGAAGAATGTTTTTTAACATTACATTTAACACATTAAGGTTTTACTTCTCTGAGACTAGTTTCTTTGTATATCATTAAAATAAATATCCCTTTATAAAAGTTCCAAGTGGTCCATGGTATTAGAGTTCCTGGCTCCTGATTGGTAGAAAAAAATATAACTATGGAAAGAAGGCTAAAACTGATGACATTAGAGAAGAGAGATCCTTCCAAACCCAGAGGGCATCCCAATGGAATCCTGAAGAAGGCATATTATCCTTAGCTCGAGGAGAGGACCAGAGCATACTTGCTACATATAAAATGAGAGCATTGGATGAAGATCTTTAGCTGCAAATCTATGATCCTATTATGTATGGATTTACACAGATTTTAGAAAAGAGAATGAGATCTTCAGCATGCCAACCAAGACTTTGACATGTAAGTAATCACTTCAGTTGTGTTGACAGCATCACCAGGTTCATCTCATGGTTTAAAATAACTTCCCAATTCATTATCCTTAAAGTTCTTTTCCATATTCCATCAAAATGACACTTTTCATTGTGGTGGTTGATTAGTATAGGAGAACTGATGATTTCAACTTTTCCTAGGCCTGATATCAATACCCTAAATAACCTTGAAAAAGGTTGTGGCTAGAGCAAAGGTTCTTAACTTGGGATCCATGAACCGTTTTTATTTCTTTAATTTTGATAATTATTTTTCAGCATTTAACTATTTTCCTTTATAGTCCTATGCATCTTTTTTTATGCATTTAAAAACATTAAGAAATCCCATAGATGTTAGCAAACTTCCAAAGGATTCCATGACACACACACAAAAAACTCTCAAAAACCTCTGTACTAGAGGGTCAATTTTAGGTTCAGGAAGACTCATGTACTAGTTGTGTGGCCTTGGGTAAGTCACTTAATGACTTGGTGCCTCTGAGCAACTCTTTAAGAGCCCAAATTACAAATATGCAAATCTGCATTATTGAAGGCAGCTTCCTACAGGAATAAAATCACAGTTCCACCAAACCCTGCCTTCCCTTGCAAAACTAAAAGGAAAGAAAAGGTTAACCCTGAGCTTCTTGAACAGTTTCCAAGGCAAAATGAAAATCTAAATGAATGTGAAAGAATGCAAATTTAATTAACTCCTACTTTTTTCAGGGCTTTCTACTCCATTTCTTGTTTTCTCTTTGTTTTTTGGTTTTGGTTTTTCTTTTTTTCCAAATCTCCATTCTACTGACTATGCCCTTCTTTTTCTTCAGTAAAACATATTTCTTTTTCTCAGTCCTCTGTAGCCTTCATTTATTCCTCCCCCCAGGCTTTACTCTGCATCATTTAGAATACCAGTTTTCACCATGATGAGATAGTCAAAGGAATAATTGCCCATAGTGCACCTGTCATCCAAGAAGCTCAGAGCTTCTTTCTAATCACTGTATCATTGATCTTCACATGAAACTGTTGTCTACCTTGAATGTTTTCCCATCTTTGCATCATGTATGCTTTTCCAGTTTAAACCCACAGGGCAAAAACTCTGTCTAATTCTATTTTTAAATGTGGCAGAAGAGCCTTATTGTTTGATGGATTTCAATAAAAATAGCATACCTGTGAGATAAATCTATGTAAATTATTATTCCTGTTCTCTATATAAGTAATTTTTAAAGAATCATCATTTCCTCCACATTTTTTCCTAAACCTCTTCATAGTCATGATCTTATCTAATGCTTGCAACAACTATAAGATAAATAGGGCAAGTATTATTATTTTTTGGTGTTGTTTAGTCATTTTCAGTTATATTTAACACTTTGTGGTCCCTTTTGGGGGATTTTCCTGACAAAAACACTGGAGTGATTTGCCATTTCTTTCTCCAGGTCATTTTGCAGATGAGGAAACTGAGGCAAATAGGATTAAGTGACTTGCCCACAGTCACACAGCTAGGAAGCATCTGAGGCCAGACCTGAACCAAAGTGCTACCTCATTGCTTCCGTTATGATAATTATTATCTCCATTTTGCAGACAAGGAAAATGAGGTTCAGTGACCTGCTTAATGTCATTCAGCCACCTAATAGTGGCAGATCCAGTATCTAGGAGTATATTTCCCAACCCAGTTTCAGAACCCAGGTCATATAATATATTCATATCAACATATATGTGTATATGGATATATTTATGTGTGTATACAAGCATGTGCATGTATATAAGTATATTTAAATATATTTTATATTTCAGCATAATTGTTTTCCTTTATAATCCTATGCATCTTCTTTTATGCATTGAAAAACATTAAGAAGTCCCATAGACTTTGGCAAACTTCCAAAGGAATCCCTGACCAAAAAAAAACAACAACAACAAAAAAACCTCAAAGACCGTCCATATTAGAGGGTCAATTTATACACATAAGTATATAGTTATACACATACACACACATATATAAATATACATACATATGTATATATATACACACACACACACTTATACACACATACCCAGTGTATATCCAAGACAATATATGTTTAATCTACTTGGCTTCTTGCAAGGCTCAATCCATTATGTCATCATAACCAAAGGTTCCATTTCAGCAGTTTTCCACTATATTTAGTGAAACCTGTTTTGCCAATTTACGGTACTACTTTTCAGTAATGTAGTCCCTGCAGAGTGTCACTCACTGTACAGCTGCTCCTGCTTATTCCTCAGATGACAGAATCAGAAAGCTGTTCTACCATTCTTTGCTGCAGAAATCTCAGACTTGGTTTTCTAATAAGCTTAGGTGTATTTTAAAAAATAAAATCAAGGAAGATCCTAAAAATAATTTAAACCTAACCTTTCCTAGCTCCAGATATGGTGAATGTGCATATTGGCCTGTCTGTGCTAAGTTGCCAGGGTTCCATGGAAGCCAGATGTGGATACTAGGACACATATCCCCCAGGGCTTAGGATGTGCTACTGAGTCTGCTTTGCATCCTTCAAAATCCAGTGTGATTTTAATATACATGGCAGCAGGATGCATTCTGTACTATGTTTGGGAAGCTGCTGATAATAAGACGTAGAGGTGGACATTGACTGAAGGAGGGGAGGGAGCCTCATTAGGGGCCAGGAAAGAAGTATATTTGTCACAATACATGTCTTAGATGACTTCTGCCCTTACATACGTGATCAGAAAAAAAATTCATTCGCTCACTTGGGTTTGGAGTGGAAAAAGTCATGGATGGGAATCAGGATGAGATAAATACATGAATGCTCATCTTTGGTAGGGTTTCTGCAGTTCTGCAGCCATGCTAATCTTTGACATGGCTCTCTCTACACACATTAGATGTATAAACCAATTGGTTTGACTGTATTCAGTATTATTACCTCACTCCCCAGCCTTGTTTGTGGGAGCACCATAACTAGGAGTTCTGATACCAGGGGCAAAATTGAGTCAGTTGTGGGGAAGCCTTGGTTTTCTTCTCCACACAGGACTCTCAAGAAAGTAGACTCCAAAACTCTTATAGTGCAATGCAGGTGGGCACAAGGTTCTCCCTGAAGATGGTAGACTTCTGCACCAGGGGCAGGACAGTCGTGGTGCCTGTTAGCTAATAGTCAAAAAGAAGGGTGCTAGGGAAGTGGTGGATGGGAGGAAAACTCTAGTGTCCTGAAATAGAGCCCCAATGGCTCCCACCTTAATAGCACTCTAGAAAAATGATACAACATTATGGTACCCTACATTTCTCTGCAACTAATTGGTACTGCTATACTTTGCATTATAAAGAATGAAATTAGCATCTTTCTGTCGTGTGTGTGTGTGTGTGTGTGTGTGTGTGTGTGTGTGTGTGTGTGTGAGAGAGAGAGAGAGAGAGAGAGAGAGAGAGAGAGAGAGAGAGAGA
>NW_025383701.1:0-6892 GCF_016433145.1 Gracilinanus agilis
CGGGGGCGCCGCCCGCCCGCTCCCTGCGTCCCTCCATGGTGCAGCTCATGTGGTCCGAGCCGCAGCGGGGACAGTCGCTGCTGCCGCAGCAGCACAAGCATGAGCCGTCCGGGGCTGGCGGCGGCGCTTCCGAGAGCATGTTCCCGGGCTCTCGGCGTAGCCGCAGCCTGTGGGATGCCGTGCGCCTCGAGGTGGCCCCCGCCGACAGCAGCCCGGTGGTGCTTCACAGCTTCACTCAGCTGGACCCGGACCTGCCGCGCCTGGAGGTGAGAGCAGGGAGGAGGAGAATGGGGCGGTGTGGGGGGAAGGGGGAGAGAGAGAAGCTGGAGGCAGGCCCGGGGAGAGAGGGGCTGGCTTGGAGCTGTGATGGGGAGGTGGGGTGTTGGGGACCAGTGGAAACGATCCCGGAATCTGTCTCAATGACTGCGCGCATCCCCTCTACAACCTTGCCCATCCCTGATCCACACCCCTCCCCCACTTTTAAATGTCTTGTAGTAGTAAAAGTGAAGAGTAAATATTCCCTTCCTTTACCATTCTCCAGACCCCACGATCGCAGGGGAGTTCTGCTGGTGTGGAGGCGCAGTGGAGAGATTCGTTCAATTTGCCAATATCAGGGACATTTAACTTGGACCTCTACTCTTCCAGGGTCTGAGACACCTCCTCTCCCTTCATTTTGCTCCCATCAGTAAAACCTTCTGCAGGCCATACAAAACAAATTAGAGATTTGCTTTATGGGGTTTTGGTTGTTGTCAGACATCTAAAAACTGTTTCCAACCAACTTGAGGAGGTAGGCCAGGAAAGTATAGCAGTTAAACATGCAGTTAAATTAAGGGTCCTTACTCTTAAGTACCTCACTAGTCCTGCACGAGAGACCTTTTGTTTCTATGGAAATTGGACAGGCAGAAGACCTGGGTTCTAGTCCTAGCTCAGACACTGATTTTTGGGAAACAACTACCCTTTGGGCCTCAGATTCCTATAAAATTCCTGTCTATATTCCTATGTCTATCTATATATTTACATACATATATTCACATCTATAAAATGGGTTAGACAGGCTGAGTTCTGAAGGCTTTCCAGCTCCAGATTTCTAGAATTTTGTAAATTTCTGTCATTGGAAGGGACCATTGGCTATCTCAGCCAACCTCTTCCTTTTACAGATGAGGGAAACTGAGACCCTGTGAAGGGAAGTGTTTTTCTCAAGGTCACAGGCTACTTAGTTCCTACACTTAACCTAATCTCTTGCCACTCATTCCAGCATTCTTTCACTACCATCACCTCTAATTTATGATTTCCCACAACAGTAGATGATACATAGGAGGATGTAGTCCAGGTATGTGCTGGAGATACCATCTATCTGACTGTACAGATGGAGAAGAGGAAGAGGGTGTCTGTCAATACCAGAGGAATGGATTTATTCCTTCATTCTACTTTGGAAAAAGTCTTGAAAATATTTTTTGGAAGGGGGAGAGGGTGAGATTTAGTAGTTAGGCAGGGGCCCCCCACTCCCACAGTTGGCTTATAGTTTGATCATTTCCCCCTCCCTTTCCCAGTATACTTTGGTCCTAAATGGTTTACAAGAGAAATGATATAATTATCAACCTTCTGGATACCTCCTGACTGATGGCCACCTGCTCCCTGATGCCTCTTGGAGTCAATTAGGTAGAATTTAGCCGGGTGAATTTAGGTCATATCCAGGGATATGAGACTAGAATCCTCCATGGACACCAGGGGACCCAGGATTGCCACAGGCATTTCCATACTGTAGGACTATGGAGCTTGGCATGATTCTGAGTTCTGACTCAGAGCAGGTGGCCCCAACATTGTTGGGGTCTGTTAGATACCAATCCCATTACTTCTAGGCAGAAGGCCAGGCCCTGAAAGGGCCATTAGGAAGAACCACAGAGATTGGGGGTTGGTGGTGGAATATTGGCAGCACTGGAAGGGGGGTAGACAGGAATTGTGGACTTAAAGACCTATGATTTCATCAGGCAAAGAGTTTGTCCTATGTATCTGGGCCTTGGGGGTTGGTGAATGATGGACTGCAGATGCTGTGTGTGTGTGTGTGTGTGTGTGTGTGTGTGTGTGAGAGAGAGAGAGAGAGAGAGAGAGAGAGAGAGAGAGAGATGAGCAAGCAAATGCCCAGTTGTGGGGGATCCTTAGAAAATATTAATCATCTCTCTCCTGCTTTTCCTTTAGACTCATTTGCCTTTAGCTGGATCAGGGGAAAACTTTTTGGCAGCTTGGACCCCATTTCCAGGGAGGGACCCTTTAAACCAATATCCCTGTGGCTGTGTTCCAAGCCATAGCAGGATGGATGGCTGACCTCTATTTCCCCTGTTTCCCCAGGGTCCTTCAGACAGTGAAGGAGTGTGGTTAACAGGGTTAGGAGGCTTAAGGTATGGAAGCACTCGTGGCCATCTGTTATTCGGGAGGTAGCAAAGCCTTCCTGTGGCCCTGACCTCCAACCTGGCCAGCTATTCTCACCTTTTGCTCATCCTTTAGCTCCTGGGAATTGTAGGGTCATGAAGGTGACTGGGGCCTCCTTTAGGGAGAGGCACTAAACCAAGACTCCCTCAAGTAAGGGTGGGAGGTGTCTTGACACTGTTTACAGCCGCTCATCTGGTTTTCATTATGTCTGGCAGGAAATCTGGCTCACTAAATAAATCCTTTTGCACAGGGAGAGCCTGGATTGATTCTTGGCAGCCAGGCTTTGATAGAAAGGTTGAGTTGGGGGTGGGGGGACTACAAGCCCTTGATATTTTTTTCTTCTTCTCACCATCAGAGAAGCTCAGGAAGGAGATCTTTTCCTCCATCTTGGTTCCCAGCTGTGTTGCCTCCTGCCTTCTCTCTCTCAGTCAGTGCTGCCGCTGTCTCAGAATTAAAGGGTAAAAGTTCTGGCTAAGGGAAAGAAAAGCAGGGTCCTGGCAGAGGAGGCCTCGGGACGGAAGCCGAAACACAATGTTCATTTACCATCAACCCCTACCACCCCCCAGGGAAGTCGGGGAAGTCCCCATCCCTCTTGCCAACATCCTCTCCCCTCCTGGGGCGGATTTCCTCGGGGCTACAGCTTGCCAGGGCTTGGGCAGGGAACAGGGAGCTTCGGACCAAGGCCATCTTTGATTATAGCTCAGGCCTCTCCACTAGGACAGCAGCCTGTTCTTCCTCCTCTGTATCCCAGAAGCCCAGACTGGTCAAGCCACCACCGGGTCCTCCTCTCCCTTCTCTGGATCTTGTCCAACATCTAGGTGTCTATTCAGTTACCTCTGTCTTGAAGTAAGCCAAATCTCACTCCTGCCTGGAATCTACAGTGTGATTTTTACCTTTTAAGAGGTTAGGCAGTTGTGGCTTTACATTAATAGAGACTTAGTGTCCAGGATGTGGGAGGCCTGGCCCCGGTCAGAACCAATCTGTGGGGTGTTGTGTTCAGTTCTGGCTGCCACGTTTAAGGAAGGACATTGACAAACTGGAGTGTATCCAGCGGAGAAAGAGGATGGCGAGAAGACTGGAGATAATGCCATAGGAGGATTGGCCCAAGTAATTGGGATATTTAGACTGGAGAAGAGACAGCTTTGCAGTGGTGGGACATGGAAGCCTTCAAGTCCAGTAATAGAAGGGCTCTCTTGGAGAAGAGGACTTAGACCTGTTCTGCTTGGCTACAGAGGGGTAGGATTAGGAATGAGGGCTAGACGTTGCTGAAAGGAAGATTTCCTCTCATAAAGAAGTTTTCCTTTATCATTAGAGCTGTCCCAAAGTAGTATGTATTGCCTTGGGAGAGAAGGAGTTACAGTCCCTGAAAGTGTTTTAGTGTGGAGGCTTGGGGATATTATAAAGAGTAGATGGGGATGGGGAAGAAGTTACTCAGTTACAGATTCCTTACCTTCAGGCAAGAGGATGCCTAAATCCCCACAGAAAGAGCATATCAGTTAACAAACATTTATTTGGCACCTCATGTAGACCAGACACAGGGCTAGGCTTTTTTTGTTTTTAAACCCTTACCTTCTGACTAAGGATTATACTAAGTATTAGTTCCAGGGCAGTGGTAAGGACTAGGCAATAGAGGTTACACAACTTGCCCAGGATCACTCAGATAGAAGTGTCTAATGCCAGATTTGAACTCAGCTCCTTCTGACTCCAGGCCTGGCTCTCTATCCCCTGAGCCACCTACCTGCCTCTTGCTAGGCTTCCATTTATTTATTTGTTTGTTTATTTGTTTATTTACTTTTTAAATTTATTTTTATTTTTTAATATTTTTCCATGTTTACATGATTCATTTTCTTCCCTCCTTCCTCCCAGAGCCAACAAACAATTTCACTGGCTTATACAAATGTTGTCACGTGATACCTATTTCCATTGCTTTCATTTTTGCTATAGAGTGATTTTTTTAAAGCCTAAACCCCAAATCACATACCCATATATGCATGTGATAAGTGATGTCATATGTTTTTTATTTCTACTCCCATAGTTCTTTCTCACAATGTGGTTAGCATTCTTTCATAGAAGTCCTTCAGGAGTGTTCTGGTTTGTTGCATTGCTACTAGTAGCAAAATCCATTACACTGGATTGTTCCACAATGTTTTACTTTCTGTATACAGTGTTCTCCTGGTTCTGCTGATTTCACTCTGCAACAGTTCACGGAAGTTCTCCCAGTTCATATAGAAATCCTCAAGATCATCATTCATTACAGCACAATAATATTCCATCACCATCATATACCACAATTTGTTCTGCCATTCCCCAATCGAGGAACACCCCCTCCTTTTCATTTTTGCCACCACAAAGAGCACAGCTATGAATAATTTTGTACAAGTATTTTTCCTTATTATCTCTTTGTGGTACAAACCCAGCAGTGGTATTGCTGGATCAAAGGGTAGGCAGTCTTTTAAAACCCTACTGTCCTGATTTCGCCACAACTCCTTTTACTATTTTCCTTTACTGTCATATTGGCCAATCTGCTAGGTGTGAGGTGGTACGTCAGCATTATTTTGATTTGCATTTCTCTAATTATAAGGGATTTAGAACACTTTTTCATGTGCTTATTGATAGTTTTGATTTCCTTAGCTGAAACCTACCTATGCATGTCCCTTGACCATTTGTCAATTGGGGAATGGCTTAATGAAATGAGACCTTTGTCAGAAGATTTTGTTATAAAATCTTTTCCCCAATTTGTTGCTTCCCTTTAATTTTGGTTGCATTGGTTTTGTTTGTATAGAAACTTTTAAATTTAATATAATCAAAATTATTCATTTTATATTTTGTAGTGTTCTCTATCTCCTGCTTGGTCTTAAATTTCTTTTCTCATAGATCTGACAGGCATACTATTCTATGTTCACCTAATTTGTTTATGATTTCCCTCTTTATATTTAAGTCATTTACTCACTTTGAGTTAATTTTGGTCTAGGATGTAAGATGTTGATCTAAGTCTAATTTCTCCCATATTGTTTTCCAATTCTCCCAGTAGTTTTTGTCAAATAGTGGGTTCTTGTTCCAAAAGTTGGGATCTTTCGGTTTATTGAACACTGTCTTGCTACCATCATTTACCCCAAGTCTATTCCATTGATCCACCTTTCTATGTCTAAGCCAGTATCATATAGTTTTGATAATCACTGCTTTATAATATAGTTGGAGATCTGGTAACACGAGGCTTCCATCCTTCACATTTTTTTTTCATTATTTCCCTTGATATTCTTGATCTTTTGTTCTTCCAAATGAACTTTGTAATAATTTTTTCTAATTCTATAAAAAAGTGTTTTGGTAGTTTGATAAGTATGGCACTGAATAAGTAAATTAATTTAGGTACAATTGTCATTTTTATTGTATTTCTTGCTAAGTTTTTAAACACCCTCATAACCTGGCCCCCACTTACCTGTCCAGTTATCTTTCATCTTGCTCCCAACCAGCTATTTTAGGGTCCAGTGACATCGACCTCCTTACTTGTTCTTCCAACACAAAATTCTGTCTCCCGATTGCATTCAGTTTTACTGGCTGCATCTCCTGCCTGGAACACTAGCCTTCTTTGCCTCTGGCTTCTGGCTTCCTTCTAGTCTCAGCTAAAATCTGATTTTCTGCAAGAAGTCCTTCCTGCTCCACCCAATGATGGTGCCCTCCTTCCAAGATTTTTTCCAATTTTTTCTGTGTATCTCCCGTTGGTACATAGTGGGACACGCAACCCACTGCATACCAACAATGACTGTGAGCTCCCCGAGTGCAGATACCATGCTTGGTTCGTCTTTTATACCCTCAGCACTTAGCACAGTGGTTGGCACAGTAGCTGGGTACTTAATAAATGCTTGCTGGCATGACTTGAAAAAGCAAAGTCAGTTGTACAAGAGTCTAACATTCAGTTCTTGTCTTCAGTGAACTGAATGTATGGTTTGAGACACATGAAAAGATAACCGTCAGCATGCCAAGGTACAATACAATCAGTGCCACATGAGTCATGTAAACAGTTAAATGCTGGAGTAGTTCTGAGGAGGGAAAATTCTCTTATCAGGTTAGCTCCAAGGCATGAAGGCTTGAATCATCATAGGAACCTCAGAGCATCTTCAACTAGAACAGTTACTGAATCTAGAGATGGCGGAAGACATTTACCCAAGGTCACATAGGTAGTCCAGTTTAGAACCTGTATCCCTGAACCTTCAGTCTAATAAAGCTAACTGGACCTTGAAGAATGATAAGCATTTTTAACTGTGTGACCCTGGGCAAGTCACTTAACACTAGTTACCTAGCTCTTACTTCTCTTCTGCCTTGGAACTAATATTTAGTATTGATTCTAAAACAGAAGGTAAGGGTTTTTAAAAAATGGTTAGCATTTAGATAGTTGGGAAGGACCATCTAGGCAATGGGGAATAGATATCTTTCATATATACATATATATATATGAGCACTATATATG
>NW_025383702.1:0-8179 GCF_016433145.1 Gracilinanus agilis
AGATATAAATTATATTTATATTAGTTAGTTAAAAAATTAAAAATAAATTTAAAAAATAAAATATTGAGTTCCAAATTCTCTCCCCCTCTCTCTCCCATTCCCACCCTAAGATGGCAAGCGATTTGATATAGCTTAGTTTTGTGAGATCATGCAAAATATATTTCCATATTGATGTTGAGGAAGAAGATTCATACAAAGGAAAAAACTCATGAAGAAAACAAAGTGAAAAAAGTACACTTTGATTTGCACTCAGACTCCATCGATTCTTTTTCTGGGGGTGGATAGCATTTTTCATCATAAGTCCTTCAGAATCATCGTGGATCAATACTGAGAGTAGCTAAGTCTTTCGTAGTTGATCATCTTACAATATTGCTGTTACTATGTACAATGTTATCCTGGTTCTGCTCTCTTCACTATGCATCAGTTCCTGTAGGTCTTTCTAGGTTTTTCTGAGAGTATCTTGCTCATCGTTTCTTTCTTTCTTTTCTTTTCCTTTTTTTAGTTACATATAGAAACAATTATTGACAATTATTTTCTGACATTTTGGGAATTAGCTTTCCTTCCCCATCCCAAGTGGTGAATAGTCTGATACAGGTTATAGCAGTACTTTTATGCTATACATAATTATGCTGTTAGACAATAGAAGACACACGTCATACATACAACAGGAATCTTATGAAGGAAATAACATAGAAGATGGCAGACTTTGATCTGCACTCAGACTCCAACAGTTCTTTCTTTGGCTGTGGAGCCATTATTTCTTGTAGCACAATAGTACTTCATTAATAGTCAGTTTTTATAAAAGATGATATAACATATTCCTATATTAAATACACTCCAACTCCACTGATTTGTGGCTATTCTCTCCAATGGTTCAGAGAGAAATACATTCATGCCTGCCCGTCTTATGCAACTCTCATCTATGTCCTCCAGTAAATTTACCACCAATGGCCCACTTTCTTTTTCTTTTTCTTTTTTTTTTTAAACTCTCATCTTCCATCTTGGAATTAATACACTATGTATTGCTTCCAAGGCAGAAGAGTAGTAAGGGCTACATTATGGTGGCCAAGTGACTCGCCTAGGGTTACCCAGCTAGGAAGCATCTGAGGCCAGATTTGAACCCAGGACCTCCCATCTCTAAGCCTGACTCAATCCACTGAGTCACCTACCTCCCCTGCAGGGACCCACTTTCCATGCCAAAGACCTTCCTCACATTCTCTTTACTTCGTAAAGAGAGATCAATAGAGCACATGGGCTGATTATATAGTTCTCACCCTGTGTCAGTCCACTGTTTTTTTTTCAATCATACATTCTTCTGATGACAACATGATAGAAGAAAGAAAGCATCAGAAAGACCTGTATTCGAATCCCATGTCAGACACTGTAGGAGCTGCGTGGTTCTAGGCAACTCATCTAACTTCTCTGGGACCTACTGTCCTTATCTGCAAAATAAGGGAGTTTGGGCTCAGTGATCTCTCCAGTGGTCCCTTCAGTTCTAAATCTCTGATCTTTTACACAACTTATCCTATCTAATTCCTCACCTGTAACGTGTTATATAGCCTGTTTCCTCTCATCACATACTTCTCCATTACTCTTTGGGTGTTCCTTAATTTTAATCCTTTGGAGACTGATATTCTCTGATTTACAGCCCTACAGCATCAATAGAAATGCCTTCAACACCTGAGTGATACATTTTTCTAACAATCAACAACAGATGATAGGCAATCACCATGGAGAATTCTGAGAGATTTTGTAAAGGAAACAAATTACATAAAAATACTCTTTCCTTTTCTGTAGCCAAATCAATGAGCAAGGCTGAAAAACAACACAATAACAAAAAGAATCACCCATTTTCAATGGCGTAATGTTAAAAACCATTTAGGTTACAGGCACCAGAAGTCAAGGAGTTAACTCAATTCCAAGTCATCTTGGATTAATAACACTTTTATTTCTTTTTCCTAGTGTGGCCTTTCTTTATAGGCCGAGGTTGAGAAAGGTCTGACTCTTTCTTGTTTGGTTACATCTCCATTTTCTTAGGGCTTTAAATGTTTTAAATGATGTTTAATAATTTATATCTCCCTTGTCCTGAGTCCCCATTTGGTAGCTGAAGGGCATTTGGAATTGCTTCTTGACCCAGTTCTATATATATGAAAAATCAAACAAAAAGAGGAAAGAAAGCAAAAGGTATAGCTGAGGGCTCTTTCCTGAAATTGTCTGATTCTTTCTCAGTCCCAATTCCTGGGGAGAAAATGCTGGGATTCAAAATTCTAAGAGTTGATGTCTATCATTTGGGATGTCAAACCGAGTTAGGGAGTGGGGCATAATGAGCATTAATGGGTTGTGCCAATCTCATCCTCTCATCAGAGCTCATGTCATAGCACCAAATAACTGCTCAACATCTCCCATAGGCACCTTGAACTTAAGTCCAAAGTGGAATTCATTACCTTCCCCCCTAAACTCAGATACCCTTCCCCCCAACTTTACTATTTCTGTTGGAGATATCACGCTCCCTCCTGTCACTAACGTTTACAACTTCAGTCATTCTCAACCCTTTACTCTTCATTACCTGTCATATCCAATTAATTTCCAACTCTTAGGAATTCTGTTGCTACATCTCTTCCATCTGTCTCCTGCTCTCCACTCAGATGGCCTCCACCCAGGCTCTCATCACCTCTTGCCTGGGGTATTATAGTCGCATTCTAATTGGTCTCTCTGGTTCTACTTTCTCCAATTCATCCTTCACACAGCTGCCAAAACCATCTTCCTAAAGCAAAGAATCTTCAGTGGCTCCCTATTGGCTATAGGGGGAAAAATACAATCACTTCCGTCTGTTATTTAAAAATCTGAAAAATCTGGATCCAACCTACCTTTTGAGAATCATTTTATATTTTCTCATAAGCTCCATTCCAATTAAGATGGCCTACATACTGGTTCATACATCTTCTAAGGCCTCTGCTTTTTTCTACGGGCTGTCCTCTCAACCTGGAACGAACTCCTTTCTCACCTTTTCATCCTAGAATTCATAGCTTCACTCAAGGCTCAGCTTAGGTGCCACTTTCTACATGAGGCCTTTTTGATCTACCCCCACCCCCTCAATTATTAGTAGTCTCTTCCTGAAATTACTTTGTATTTAATTATGTCAATAAGTTGTAATGTTGGGGCAGCTAGGTAGCACCTCTGGATAGAGCGATGGACCTGGGTTCAAATCTGACCTCACATACTTCCTAGTTGTGTGACCCTGGGCAAGTCACTTAATCCCGATTGCCTAGCCCTTACTGCTCTTCTGATACTAAGACAGAAGGTAAGGGTTCTTTAAGTTAAAAAAAAAAAAAAAGAAAAAACATGTTTTAGCCTTCCATTAAAACATAAGCTTTCCAGCTCTTTTTATGGTGGCAAAGAATTGGAAATTGAGAGGATGCCCGTCAATTGGGAATGACTGAACAAATTGGGGTATATGATGGTGATGGAATACTATTGTACTATAAGAAATGATGAACAGAATGATTTCAGGAAGAACTAGAGAGATCTGCAGGAACTGATGCAGAGCAAAATAAGCAGAACCAGGAGATCAGTGTACAGTAACTGTAATATTGTGGAATGATCAACTGACTTTGCTACTCTCATAAATACAAAGATCCAGGACAATTCTAAAGGATTTATGACAAAGAATGCAATCCACCTCCAGAGAAAGGACTGTTGGAGTTAGAAAGCAGATCAAAACATATTGTCTTTCACATGAATTTATTTATGGTTTTGTTTGTTAGTTTTGATTTCATAATCAATTATTGTGATCATAATCATAATCAATTTCATAATCAATTCAAAAATTTCAAAAAAATCTATTCAAAACCAATATGGAAACATGTTTTGCATGATAACACCTGTATAACCCAGATCAAATTATTTACCATCTCTGAGAGAGAAGAGGAAAAGGAGGGAGACAATTTGTATCTCATAATTTCAAAAAATATATATTCAAAGTTATTACATGTAATTGGGAAAAGAAAAGATCTTTGAATAAAATAAATAATATAAAATGTAATCTTTCCAAGGGCAGGGGCTATTTCATGTAATAAATACATACAATAAATAAAAATGTAACAAAACACTTCAAAAAATGCTTATTGAATTGATTGAAATTAAAATGTCTATGACTGTCAAGGTGGTCATAAACCATTTCTGGACCTCACAAAAACCACTTGCTGCTCCCTGTGCCCATTGTGAGGGTACTGTCTGCATGGCTGATCCATCACTACTTTCTTCATTAAAGAATAGTCTTCAGAGACTACTTCTGAAGTGTCAACTCAGGGAGATTTCTAATTCAGGGAAAGGTTGGCCACAAAGCACTCTTAGGTTCCTCCCAGTCCAATCCGACGATTCTGTGATTATATGAAAACTCTCAGGAGGGGTTTTCACCACCATGGTCCATACCCGAAGGCTCCAAGATTGGTTTTTTGATGTTATGGATCATCCATCTGTTATTTTACACAGCTGACAGGTGGGAATATGATCAAGGCTCCTTCGGAGGTCAGCACTATGTCAGCCAGCCTTACCTCCAAGTTATAAAGGGGGGGAAAAGTGTCAAGCTTAGAGTCAGAGGACCTGAATTCACTTCCAGACACAATTCCTATCTAGACCACTTACTAATTATGTAAACTTTGGGCAAAAAGCACAACTTCTCTAAGCCTCAGTTTCTTTACTTGTAAAATGAGACTAGTAACACTTTCATAACCTGCCTCATACGTTGTGAGAATCACATGAGCTAAGATAGAGAGAATACCTTACAACTCTACAGCACGATATAAATAACAAGAAGACATATTTACATAGTGCCATATGGTGTACAAGATGATTTTCTCACAGCCTTTCAGGTTGGTAGTGATAGTATTACTATCCCAATTTTAAAAGTGAAGAAAGTAAATGGTTAAATAACTTGCCCAAGGCTACACAGCTAGTAAGTAGCAGAACTGTTACTATTTTTTTATTTTTAAAAACCTTACCTTCTGTCTTAGTATCAATTCTAAGACAGAAGAGCGACAAGGGGGTAGGTAATTTGGGTTAAGTGACTGATCCAAGGTCACCCAGCTAGGAAGTATCTGAGGTCACATTTGAGCCCAGACCTTCCCAGCTCTGGAACTAGTTCTCTATCTACTGAGACACCCAACTGTCCCCTGTTACTATTTTTTTAACCCTTATCTTCCATCTTAGAATCAATACAGTGTATTAGTTCCAAGGTAGAAGAACCATAAGGGCTAGGCAATGGGGGTTAACTTACCCAGGGTCACACAGCTAGGAAGTATCTGGGGCCAGGTTTGAAACCAGTATCTCCCATCTCTAAGACTGGCTTTCCATCCACTGAGCCACCCAACTGTCCCCTGTTACTATTTATTTTTGCATTGAACTTGAATCCATGGCAGTTTCATAAAAGCTTTGTCAACAGTCTGGGTCTGGGAAATTGTAGGGCTTTCTGAATTCTGTTCCTAGCTCTGACACCTATCATAGCAATTAGCCACAGTCATAGCCATATGACTAGATGAAAGACTGTATGGAGGAGAGAGTGGATAATGACCATCAAGGAAGACTTGGGCTCGTGACCTGCTTCAAACACATCTGAGCTGCATGAGCACAGACACACCACTTGGCCTCTTGGTGCCCTAAACAACTCTGATGCAGCCATCTCCAAAGAGAGGGCCATGGATTCAATCCGGGGGCTGTTTGAACAATTGGAAGGTGGGAAGTTGGATTGCATCTGGCTCTCCCCATGATGGCCAATCGTGTGATTTTCTCCAACATAATCACAACTATCCTTGTCTCCCCAAACTCTCCCTCTGTCCTGAATGCAAGCTCCCAGCCACCTCCTTCTGAGCTGATTTACAGTCTATCAGAACAGTTATATCCTCACCACCCCTCAGGCACCCCATGATAACACATACATAAATGTAATCAGGAAAATGTCCCCTCGAGGGTTAGCTAAATGGCTTAATGGACAGTCAGGTCTGGAGATAGGAGGTCCTGGGTTCAAATCTAACCTGTGTGATCCTGGGCAAGTCATTGCCTAGCCCTTACCACTCTTCTGCCTTGGAGCCAATACATAATATTGACTCCAAGATGGAAGTTAGGGGTTTTAAAAAATGGTGCTTTGTGAATCTCAAAGCATTATATATGTAATTTATTATGAATAATGAATTTATTGTGAATAAAAAAATGAGAAATTCTGGTATCTGTGAACTCTAAAGCCAGCTGATCCACTTAGATGCTTTGTGACCTCAGGCAAATTTCCAACCCGCTCCATGCCTTCGGTTTCCTTATCTGTAAGATGGGGTTAAATAACTCCCCAGGGTCCTCTAAAAGGAGAAACGAATTTGAGCAATCTTCAAGGGTTTTATAAAGGAAAAAAAAAATCATGTTCTAGTCATCCATAATTACTAAGGAGAACTACTGGCATTTGTCCGGTATTATAAGGCTTGCAAAGCACAGTGTATCATCTCATTTGAGCCTGAAGAGTCAGTGCAGGGGTTATTATTTAGCGGATGAGAAAACTGAGGCTCGGAGAGTTTATGTGAATTGCTCATTTTGACACAGATCCGAAATGTCTTGGGGACAGCTAGGTAGCTCAGTGGTTAGAGAGACAAACCTGAACACAGGAGGTCCTGGGTTCAAATTTGATCTCAGACCCTTCCTAGCTATGTGATCCTGGGCATGTTGCTTAATCCCAAAAGCCTGGCCCTAACTGTTCTTCTGCCTTAAAAATAATAGCTGTGGGAGGGAGGGCAGCTGGGTGGCTCAGTGGATTCAGAGCCAGGCCTAGCGACGGGAGGTCCAGGGTTCAAATCTGCCACTTCCTAGCTGTGTGATCCTGGATAAGTCGCTTAACTCCCTTTGCTTAGCCCTTATTGCTCTTCTGCCTGAGAACCAATACACAGTATTGATTCTAAGATGGAAGGTAAAGGTTTAAAAAAAAAAACAATAATACCTAGGACAGAAGATAAGGGTTAAAAAATAAAAAGTGTCTCAGATGGGATTCAAGTCTGTGTCTTTCTAACTCCAAGTCCAGCATCCTAGCCACTACACTAGGATGACTCTGTTTACACATCTCTTTATACCTGAGCTAAAATGACCAATTCACCGAGCCTAGAAGAAGAAGCCAAAGGATTAAGGCAACAGCAAGTCCTCTGTGGGAGAGAAAATCCTTATGAAGTAAGTCCTTAATAGAGGTCTGACAGGGGCTTGAGAAAGGATCAGGTGGTGAAAGTTACAGATTTCTTGTCTGTTCCTAAAAGTCTCAGAAGCATCATCTTTAATCTTATGGATACAAAACCTTTCACTGTGTCTCAGTCTCAGGAGCTCATTTTACCTCAATATACTTAACTGACATAATCCCTCATCATTAACTCTCTCCAAGCCTCCACCCTGGCTACCTCTCAGGCTATACTGAGTGATCGTGGCTTCATGGGTTGCATGGCTGGAAGGGACCTTAGAGATCTCTTTCTAGAGTGGCAGCTTGGTTGAGCTTATAACATGTTGGTCTTGGAAGAAGATTTTGTTTTGATTTCCATCTTAGAGCCCAGGAGTTCGAGGAGGGCTGGCACCTCTGGCGTGGGGGCTTGCTGAGCCCTTTGCAGGGCTGCTCAACCACCTTTGGTGTCCACCAGTCACCCAGCTCTCACCTGTGGCTCCAAGAAGCCGTGGCACATGCAGTGGCCACAGCCTGGCAAGCCATCTCAGCAGACAGGCCAAACTAGCTCAAAGGTAACTGTTGGGTCACAAACCTATCAGTGATGTGGAGGGGTGTCTGCCCCAAGCATAGGAAGACATTTCTTGGTGGAATAGCTTTCGAGACACAGTCAGACTTGGAAGACGCCAACGTCATCCATCGCTTTCCTGGTCATTGCCAGTCCTCCTAACTTCCGTCTTGTCGCTGGCCTTGGAAACTCTGGGAGAAAGAGAGAGGTTGACAACTCAAATCCAGTTTAAGCACAAGTCAAGACATCACCCCGGGGAAGTTATTGGTCCTTTTTGAAAACCAAGAACAAGCAATAGAACAACCAGCTGGATTCCCCTGGGCAAATCACATAATCTCTGACTACGGATTTCCTCATCCATAAAATGGAAGTAATAATACTAGTTGTATTTATGTAGTATTTATTTATATTGTATATAAATATTGTATTTATATGTA
>NW_025383703.1:0-7568 GCF_016433145.1 Gracilinanus agilis
AGGAAGTGAGGAATGGAGAAAGGAAGAAAGGAAAGAAGGAAGGAAGGAAAGAAAGAAGTAAGGGATGGAAGGAGGGAAGGAAGGAAGGAAGAAAGGAAGGAAAGAAGTAAGGGACAGAAGGAGGGAGGGAGGGAAGAAAGGAAAGAAGGAAGGAAGGAAATAAGGAAGGAGCCTTTTTTACCTGTTTCTTGTTACTTCCAATAAGGTGTCAGTCAACATAGATTTTTAAAGAGAAATCCCATTTCTCCATTAGAAGCCTAGAAGTTATTTGCAATTTTTGTAATGAGAGAGGGGGAAAAATTAAGAGACATTACTGATGCCTGACCCTTTCTCAGTCTTTCCTTCATTATTTTCCAAGCCAGGAATTTCCCAAGCCATCCTCCTGCCAGATTGAAATGAGAAACTAGAGTATCCTTTAAGATCAGAGGTGCCTGACTTTTGATTATGAAGACCAATGTAAGTAAATGTTAGGATTTCTCCTTCCTTAAAAGAGATTCTACCTTCTAATAATAACAATAATTCACCAGGCTGTGCTCAGTTAACTCACTTAAGCAAACCTTTGACTTGTAAACCTTGAGGTGCTACATAAATGTGAACTATTAGAATAATAATAATTCTTATTCTTATTAACTACTATAACTTTCAATATCAGATTCAGAATTTGCATCAGTAAACCAATACCAGAACACTCCTCTTTACACAAAATGTATATTCTGGGAAAGTTGGTTGTAAAGTGAATTTCTATAAATTGAATGTAACTGTTGCCTATTAAAAAGTCAAAGAAATATTCTCATCATAACACCTGGATCCCAAGACATTTTAAAGGATACTTAAATACACAAACTAACCTTTTAAAAATAACAAAGAAATCACGTTCAGATTTTAAAAGCTTATTTGAAATAGTGGAATTGTTGGAGTAAACAGAAAGGGGATACCTTTAAATCAATTAATCAACCAGCAAGTGTTTATTAAGCTCACTGAGGATTAGATTCAGGAGAGATCTGCTTTGTCTTTTTGAGGCTAATTTTCCTTATATATAGAATGAAGCATTGCACTCCTCTTTTCAGAAAACCCCACTGGCTCCCAGTCACTTACTGAATAAAGTCTAAATTAGTATTCAAGGATATTCACTATCAGAGACACAACAGATGGAGTAATGGTCTTGAACCCAGGGAGATCAGCTTAGTGCCATAGGGAATAAAATCCAAGTCAGGAAAACTTGAAGCTCAATCCAGGCCCACAGACTTAATTGTTGACCTTGGCCAAGTCACTTTGCCTCTATCTGCCTCAGTTTCCACATCTATAAAATAGGGCTAATAATGGAACCAATTTCTCAGGATTATTGTGATGATAAAAATGAGATACTATTCATATAGTGCTTTGCACACCTTAAAGTGCCATGTAAAAATGCAGTTATTATTATTAGAATCCTGCTGTTTGACACAAGGCTTATCCCTTAACCTCTCTGAGTCTTGATATCCTCATTTGAAAAATGAGGATAATCACCAAGCTTCCTTCTCTGTTTTAGGCATCAAATGAGATTATGGAAAGAGCTTTGCAAGCCATAAAGTGCCTTATATAAGTGTTGCTGTCATTAATGTGACCTTTCCAGCCTTATCCCATATGTGCCTGCTGTATTTCAGCACTAGCTTGCAAACTTTAAAGACTGTCTCTTTTAACGCATCCTCTATTGTGAATGTGAGCCAAGCTGGACCGCTTTCCCCATCATTCTCTGCCCACTTCTGCCTTTTCTCTCCCTCTTCTCTGCTTCTGCATTGCTGTTCTCAGAATCCTGGAAATTCAGTTCAGGCTGGGGAAGCTGCTGGGGCCACCTCTCGCACCTCCTGCCCACCCTCCACTGAAGTCCTTTCATTTATTTTGTCTGCAGAATAACCCAGGGTAGAGACAGCCATCTTTAGATCCTGGGAGACCTGGGTTCCGGGTCTACCTCTGACACATACAGCTGTGTGATCTTGGACAAGTCACTAAAACCCATAGTTCTCCAAGTAATAAGCTCTGCAATAGTATCATCATTTTAAAAACATTTTAAAGGTTTACAATGTGCATTACATAAGCATATGTGGTTACATTTCATTATGTGCATGTTATCTATTTGATACAACAACCCTGAGAAGGAGCTAGAGTTGTTATGCTCCCCATTTTGCAGGTGAGGAAACTAAGGCTAAGAGAGGCTAAAACTTGTCCAGGGTAATACAGCTAATATATGAGTCAGGATTTGAACTCAGATCTCCCTGACTTTCTAATTCTTTTTTTTTTTCTGTTCCATTATGTATATGGAAATGTCCATTTTCTTTTGTTTAAGTTTCAAATATGAAATAAAGAGGTCAATAAATAAATAAGACACATTCCTGAAGTTTATCCTCTTTTTAAAGTTGTATTATCCATCTACCTGGTACCCAGACTATTCTCCTAGAATTTGGTAGGATATTTATAGGCAATGCAAAAGCCAAATTATCTTCAAGTATCCAAACTCCTTAGCTTGGCATTCAAAGCTTTCCAAAAATCGCTACTGTCTCTCTAGTATTTATCTACCATCTTATTTATTCTACTCTGTGCTCCATTCAATCTGGACTCCTTGCCATCTTCTATTCTCATCCCGCTCTCTCTTTCTCTCTCCTTGACTTTGCGCATGTCCTCCTTTTTGTCTGGAATGGATTCCATCCACCCAATTTCACCTTTTATTTATTCTTTTTGAGTTACCATTTATTTTAATTTTTTACATATATGGCATAATAGACTATGCAATCTAACAATATGATATACATGATTTGTTATAAATCTGTAATAAATTATAATATAGATAATTATGCAAGAGAAACAAATTCTCACCTTGGTTATGTTCAAAAATCTATGTTTCATTTTTTTATCATCCTTCCCACCCCTTCCTGGGTCCATAAGAAGGTAGATAATATGACATAGATTGTACATTTCCACCTTTTAAAGCCTGCTGTTCCTTGTTGGAGAACCTGGATCCGAAATTTAACTATACTATTTAGTAACAGCATAATCTCCATTTTTTCAGCTTCTATTTCCCCATCTATAAAATGAAGAGGCTGAACTCAACCACCTCTCTGGTTTTGTCCAGTTCTAAGATTTTAATCTAATTTTATGAATCAATTGCTAATCTCATGATTATCTCTAAATGCTTCCCTTTACTCCCAGATAGAAGCTATCTTTTTCCCTCCTCAATTTTTCTACAGTCCTGGTGAGTATCCGTCCCATTAGCTTTCCAGATGTGATTTGTTTAATAGTTATTTGTATAAGGAGCTAAGTGATGCCCAGGATAGAATGTGGGGATTTAAGTAAGGAAGACCTGGTTCAAATCAAGCCTCAGATATATACTAGATATGTGATGCTGAATAAGTCCCTTAACTGTCTGCCTCAGTTTCCTTCTCTATAAAATGGAGACAGTTTCCCAAGGTAGTTTTGATTGTCCAATAAGATATATGTAAAGCCCTTAGCACAGTACATAGTATATAGTAGGTGCTACATCAATGTTAGCTATTATTATTATTACTTTTCAATCAGACTGTAAACTTTCTTGAAAGGGATCCTGTCTTATGCATCTTTGTGACTCCAGTACTCAGCATGATCATAGTTGACAGCTTGCTCATGTTGTTTCCTGCCCCTGGAAAGTTCATCTTCCATCTCCACTTACTAACATTCTACTGTCCTTCAAGCTCTATCTTCAATGGTGCCTCCTCTGGAAAGCTTTCTTTGACTCCTCACAGTAGGGAGAGACTTCTCCCTTCTCAAATCTTTAACTTTCTTTTCCCTTATTGTCTGGAGCTCTTCAGGATACTTTTCAGGTTCCAATATTTATTCTAGTTATTCATACTAGAAATATCCTCTCTCTTCCCCTCTGCATCTTGGTAAATATTCTTAGTTTCCTTCAAAGCACAGTTCAAATGACATTTCCTAAATAAGCTCTTTTCTGATCCCGCCAGATGTTAATCCCTCCCTCCTCTCCCATAATCTAGAGCAGTGGTTCCCAAACGTTTTTGGCCTACTGCCCCCTTTCCAGAAAAAAAAAATATTACTTAGCCCCCTGGAAATTAATTTTTTTAAATTTTAATTGAAATTAATAGGAAAGATAAATGCACCTGTGGCCATCACTGCCCCCCTGGATTGCTGCAGCATCCACCAGGGGGCAGTGGCGCCCACTTTGGGACTCACTGATCTAGAGTTTCTTTTATATTCACTTGTTTGTGTACCTGTTGGTTCCCTCAACAGAAAGGAAGCTCTCTGAGGGCAGAAAGATTTCATTTTGCTTTTTTTTCCTCCACCTAGAAGCCTCATGTCTGCCACGGAGTGGAAGCTTAAGAAATCTTGTTATTCATTAATTTTGTGCATGTCTTCTCCTGGCTATTGAACAGAAAGATCTTTGAAAGAGTGATTCTGTCTAAGTTTTATTGTGCCTTGAGTGCCATCTGCCTAGCAGGTCACAACATAATGGATGAAGAATTAGAAGAGACTTCAGGGGCACTTCATTTAGCCTTTTCATTTTCTAAATATAAGGAAATTAGGGCAATAGAAGGTAAGATTCTTGCCCAAGGTCATTTAGATAGTAAAATATCATAGACAAAATTTAGAACAATACCAGTCCCCTGGCTCTATATCCCATGCAAGTATTCTCCTTGCTATATCTAAATATCCCTTTGTAAACCTAAATTGATTTTCAATTAATTAAATAAAACTGAGGCACTAATCATTGGCGGTTTATATCATACTCTCCCAAAAAATCAGAATGGGGACTTGAGCTAATTAGCATTAGAGAACTACCCTCCCAACCCCTCTGGGATAGAGAGAGCCTATATGGTAAACTAATCAGAATTATATGAAGGCTTTACATCTTTGCTTCCTTTTTTCATAATAAAGGGCCCATGAATTCAGCAGTTCAAATCAAGAAGATGAACATAGTATCTTTGGTTCTATCACCTTCTCTCACCCTCAGAAGATTTCTCAATAAGACTCTTAGGAGAGAAGTTAGCCTCCAGAATTTGAGACATAGATGCCCATCTGTCAAAAGAGAGCTATTTAGTGATTGAAATAACACACACACACACACACACACACACACACACACACACACACACAAATAAAACTGAGCTGTCCCCTTTATCCCTTCAGAATAAAATCTGTTTAAAAACAATAAAAATCTTTAAAAAATAAAGGTGGGGCATAGACTCTGGTGCCATGCAAAAGCCTCCCCATCTGAGAAGCTGCATGTGTCTGCCATTAAGACAACTAGTTCGAGAACACCACACAGTGTTCTTCACAAGCTCACAGTTCTCACTGCTGCTGCCTCTATGCCTGTGTCTAACTTGATGAAAAGTAGCGATTACAGTTTCAAAAGATGAAAAAAGAAATAGCAAGACCTGTTGGAAACAGAGATGTAGCCAACTTTTACATGGTTACGGACAGCTCGCTTGGTCTTGTTCCATCCAATGATGAAAGTGATGAAGGAGGATGACGTAGATGTCAGATGATTCAGAAGGGGAGACCTGCCCAACTCTTCATCAGCCCACTGAGCCTGACTCAAATCTTCCTACAAATTGGCCTTTTTAGTACAGCCTCTCTGCAGTGTGGGTTGTATCCATCCCCCTCTTAGAAGATAAAACTCGAAAAAGTCAAAATGGGGGCAGCAAAAAGGTCACCAGATGCCACCTTACAGGACTGCCAACCTTGGCAGATACTCATGCCACCATTTTCCAACTGCCCCCATCAATGCTCCCAGTGCCTTCTGGAGTAAGAATGATATTCCTGCCAAAGCTTAGAATTAGGATCTAATTGCAGCATATAGGAAGGGTGAAAAGGCATGGGTGGAGGTTGTGAAAGGGAAAATTAGGACTTTTGTCAGGAAAAAGTACTCAAAAATTAAAGGTCATAAAAGGGGGATGGGGAGTTTTAAGAGATGGAGAGTTCTCCCTCAGTGGAGGTCTTCAAGTGAAGGCCAAATGATGATTTGTCAGGAATGCTGTAGAGAAGATTCCATTTTGGAGTATGAATTGTATTAGATGGAACCTGAGTTTCCTTTTAATTCTCAAGTTTTGTGATCCTGTTTTCTTGTTGTGTTCTGGATAGGATAAAAACTAATCCAAATACCCTTCCTTTCTTTAAAAGAAGAAATACTTGCATGCATGTGGACAAATATGGATGCATACAGGTGTATGTGTGCATATATGTGTGTATAGCAAATCTATCTATCTAACCATCCATCTGCCTTTCTATATCCAGCACTTTGGACAGTGCCTGGCACATAGTAGGTGATTAATAAAGACTATTTGACTTGACTTGATCAAAGTGCTTCAGGGTCCTTCATCTAATTACTTGACAAGCATGATGATGAAGGCAGAAAATATTAGGGAAAATTGGTATTAATCCTAGGATACTACCAGAACATTTTTTTTTATCAACAAGTCCTTGATATGGGCTTATTCTGTGGTCACTGTCATTTATCTATGTGGCTGGTTGATATAATTTGATTATGTGAAGAGTACATTTTAAGAGTACATGGGCGCTCATGAATTATAGTACAAGAAATCTATTAACCACCCAAGAGCACCTTATAACCTTAGGGTATAACTAGATAATTATCTTCTAGGGAACTAAGTTGCCAGTCCAAAATGAGTTGGGAGAGTATCCCTGAAGCCCACACCACACAAGAAGGTAGAAAAAAAAATATTCAAAGGCCAGGAATTGAGAGGAGACCAAGTTAATGTGACTGACATAGTTTCTGAGAGTACTCAAATACTACATGTATCTATTCAATTCTATGGTTTCTTATCTACAAAAAGGATACTTACTTGAAAATAAAAATGAGTGCACTTTTTCATTGTAGCTCCTTAAAAAATGAGAAGTCAAATCAGTTTATTAGGTAGCTACTATTGACAAAGCAAGGAAACTTGTAGGACTTTTTTTAGTTATCATTGCAGGTTAAAAATAATCATAAGCTTATATAAACTGTGTACCCTTAGATAAGTCATTTAACTTCTCTTGGCCATATTTTCTCCTTGTAGCAAGAAGAGGCTGGAGTAAATGATGATTGATGTTCTCTGGAGCTCTAACTCTATACTTCTATTTGTTTATAATCTGAATTTAGTTATTCGCCTCATGGAGATCCTGCCCAAACTAGGTTTATAGTCTAGAAGGTTGAGACACAAATCCAGATTGGATAGTATTTGAATATAGAATCCATGAGGGACTTGTAAGCCTGTTCTCTGAGGTCCAAGAATCTTTCTGTAGTTGATTCACAGTACTATATATCTAGCTCCAGTCTCTGTCTGTCTGACTATCTATCTATCTATCTATCTATCTATCTATCTATCTATCTGTCTGTCTGTCTGTCTGTCTGTCTGTCTATCTTTGTGTCTGTCTCTGTCCATCTTTCTGTATCTGTCTTTCTGTGCCTGTCTGTCTATCTCTCTATCTGTTGTTTATCTATAGTTGTCTGTGTCTCTCTGTCCATCTTTCTGTGTTTGTCTGTATTTCTGTCTGTCTGTCTGTCTCTCTCTCTCTCTCTCTATATATATATATATATATATATA
>NW_025383704.1:0-2862 GCF_016433145.1 Gracilinanus agilis
CTTCCCTCCTTCCCTCCTTCCCTTCTTCCTTCTCTCCTTCCTTCCCTCCCTCCCTCCGTCCTTCCTTCCTTCCCTCCTTCCTTCCTTCTTCCCTCCCTTCCTCCTCCCTCCTTCCTTCCTAATTTCTTTCCTTCCCTCCCTCCCTCCTTTCCTTCCTTCCTTCCTGGATTTTCTATTGGGTGAAAAAAGAGAGCAGAATGTCTTCTTTTTTTTTTATTTAAAAATTTTTAGTCAATTGGAATCAAGTGACTTGTCCAGGGTCCCACAGCTAGAAAGAGTCTGAAGCTAGATTTGAACCCAGTCTCTAGACTGGCCTGCTAAGCACCGAGCCACCTTGTTGCCCCAGTGCGCGTGTCTTCTTACCTGTGAAACTTTGCCAAGTAAGGGTGGTGGGTTTGATGGCCCCTTAATTCCCTAGAATTCTGGGGTGCTGAGTGGCAGTTTTGCCCGTCCTGTACCATCATAGTGTTAAGGCCTGGTTTGGTCTAAAATTAGTAGCCATGATCTCACGTCCTTGGGTCTCATGGTAATGCGTGGCCTCGGTATGTTGCATAGTAGTAACACTTTGCCACTTGCGGTCACCTTGGACCAAACAGACCGAGTAAGACTTGGGAGTGACGCAATGGCTTACTGTATCTCCTCGTGGCCATCTCTGTTCTGAAAGGGCCCCGGGGCGTTCTCCCGAGCACCCAGAGGATCTTGGGAGTGTGCCCAAAGTCAGTGGGTCGGGGGCTGTTGGGCCTGGGTGTGGGAGGGAAGTGCAGCTGACCAGTGGCGGCTCTGAGAAGCAGGAGTGAATTCCTGGGTGTGTGATTAGCACATGACCACGGCGGATGCCTGTGGGCGCTTGAGAGTAGGGGCAAAGGGGACCCTGCTGGCAGCAGGTCTCTGCTTACTCTGAGATCTTATAGATCCTGACTGTCGATCGGTGGGGGGGGGACCCCCAGAGTATCATCAGCTGATCTGGGTTAGGAAAAGCCTCTGACCCTTCAGAGATGCCTGAGATCACTGATGGAGATCTGGAAGAGAGTCTCAGGCAATCTAGTCCCCTCATTTCCTCATTTTCCAGAGATCTGGAAACTTCAGACCCAAGTAAATGATTCGCCCATATTGGCCCTGGTGGTATTGGGCAGAACTTGAACTCGGGTCCTTTGGCCAAAGAGCCAGCCGTCTTTCATTTCCATGGCTCTGCCTCCCTGTTGTATACAATGAATCGCTTTCTGAAGGATTTTCCATCGAGTCTCCTTAAAAAGCAAGTGTTCCTGGGATGCTGAAAATAGAATCCAGATTAGAACATTGTTTCCTTCCGTCCACTCTGCCTAGATTTCATCCATTTGCATGGTGTCTCCCCTGGCTTCGCCTTTGTCTCCCCAGGGTGGCTGCACAGGGGGTGCTTAATGCTGCTGCCTGTGCCGCCCGCCTGCTTAGCTATTGCTAGAAATGCCACCCACTGAGGGAGAACCTGGGAGCACGTTTTTTTTTTTTTTTTCTGGGAGCACGTTTTGATAATTTGCCTGATTGCAGATCTGGAGCTGCCGGAGTTCGGCTTTGTTAATGAATACAATGTTGAGCGGTTGAAGGACTTCTTATCAAAGCTGGACACCAGCAGAGTTGACAGGCAGCCCCGTTTGGAGTAATTGGGCCCCCCTCTCTCCCTTCGCCCCATCTTCTGCCATCCCCAGGCTCTCCCAGGGGCCGTGGCCGGTCAGAGGGGCAGAAACCACCTGCTTTAGCACCTGGGTAGCACGAAGGGCTCCTTTTGGTCGCCAAACCTCTCCATTGCCCTGCCCTGCCTGCCCGCCCTTCCCCCCTTCCCCCAAGGACCTGCCTTGTGCTATTTGCCTTGAGTGTAACAAATCCTGGTCCCACCTCCACCCGCTTGCTCCAGAAATCTGCAGGGATTGCTCTTTGCCTGCCTGGCTCAGGCTGTTGGAAATCCTGCTGTGACTCCCCTCCCTGGAGCACAGACCAGCGGGCCATTAGGCACATTGTCCCAGGCTTCTTTCTGGGCCTTTACCTGTTCCCCGGCTGGTTCCTTTCCCGGGAATAGCCTCCTCCTTCCTCGCCCCGGTGCTGCCCAGCGGGGTCCTCCCGGAGCCTTGGGGTCAGGCTCCCATGCCGCCCCCTCCTCAAAGACTTCCCTGATCCCAGCAACCCATCCATGCTGGTCAGCCTCCTCCCCTGGCAGCTGCCACATCGCTCTTGGCTTTGGAATGATCTGTGGACAAGCAGAGTTTGGGCAAGATGTCGGCTTTCGTGCTTTGGCTCTCTCACACTCTGGGACTCCGTGATTCCAAGGTAAATTAGCCGTGGTGATGCTCTGATGGCCCTCGAACCCAGGGCTTCAGACTCCCAAACCCGCCCCTCCAGCACTCCCCGGGCTGCCCTGGGAGGCTTCTACAGTGTTGTTCTTTTCTGGGCTTCTTCCTGGAGGGACACCTGTGCAAGTGAATCCAAGCTGATGTTTGTGAGAGAAGGAGGTCCAGGGAAGGAAGGGAGAGAATTAGAGAGCGAGAGAGGAGGGAGGGAGGGAGGGAGAGAATTAGAGGGGGGAGAATTAGAGAGAGGGAGAAGAAGGAAAGGGAGGGAGAGAGAGAAAGAGAGGGAGAAGAAGAGGGAGGGAGAGAGAGGATTAGAGTGAGGGAGAAGGAAAGGGAGGGAGAGAGAGAAAGGGAGGGAGAGAATTAGAGGGGGAGAGAAGAAGAGGGAGGAAAGGAGAGAATTAGAGAGGAAGAGAAGAGGAAAGGGAGGGAGAGAATTAGAGAGGGAGAGAGGAGGGAGGGAGAAAATTAGAGAGGGAGAGGAAGGGAGATAAAGGGAGGGAGAGAATTAGAGTGAGGGAGAAGAATGGGAGGAAGGGAG
>NW_025383705.1:0-2306 GCF_016433145.1 Gracilinanus agilis
AAAAAGTGAAATAGAAGATTTTCTTTTGATCTTCTAGGTATAGAGAGTCAGTGGACTCTATCAAACAAGAAGGTGAAATAGTTAGAACTGAGTTTTAGGCATATCAAAACTGAATCTCAGAGAGGTTCAGTGATTTAAAAAATATTCCCTACTTTTTTCTTTTAGTAACAACTCTAAGTCAGAAGGGCTAGGTAAACACTCTTAAGTGATTTGCCCAGGATCATTTAACTAAGAAGTGTCTGAGGCCATATTTGAACCCAGGTCCTCTTGATTCCAGGTCTGGCACTCTATTTACTGAGCTACCTCTGAGTTCTATGTTAAGTAATTTTCCTAGGGCTACACAGCTACTGAGTGTCTGAAGAATTAATTTAGATCTTCCTGACTCTAGTCTTCTGTTATCTAGCCATTTCTCCCCTATTTATGTGTGAATGGCTGTGGAAATAATCCATGATCAGCCTTTTAGAAGATCCTGAGGCTCTATGGAGCAGGCTGGGTCTCAGGATGGATGCTCAGGTGGCATTCAGAGCCCCTTTGGCTTGGCAGAGACTTTGCTTCCCAGAAAGAACCTTTGAGAAACTAGAGTCCCCCTCATTCCATGATGAGGTTCAAACCACGGGGGGCCCAAAACCGGCATGGAATAAACATTGGACTGGGCTGAGTTAAGCAAAAGGGGAAGAATTTGGCTTGCTGGAGTACGTGAAAGACAGAGTATTGGGCCTTTCCCTGTGAGACATCTTCATAGGACACTCAATGAAAGCACATGGCTTATTAGACGTGGCTTATTTCTTGCCTCACTCTGTAGTCCTTTATGAAACTCTATAGGGTTGACTCAACAACGTTGCTCCTGGGTTGTTATCAGATTGTCTTCAGGCACTTAGTAAAATTTCTTTTAACTATTACCTTTTGTCTTCATATCAAATTGAAGACAGAAGTGGGCTAGACAATGGTGGCTAAATGACTTGCCCAGGGTCACACAGCTAGGAAGTGTCTGAGGTCAGATTTGGACCCAGGACCTCCCATCTCTAGGCCTGGCTCTCTATCCACTGAGCTACCAGGCTACCCCTACCTAGTAAAGTTTTCACATACACCTGGAATGGACTAGATGGCTCATCCTTGAATCATAAATTCCTTATTTTATTTCCAGGTGAAGTTCAGATAGTTCTGGGATATTAACTAACTAGGTGGTATAGTAGACAGAGTGCTGTTTTTAGAACCAGGAAGATGGGTTCAAATCCTGCCCCAGACATGTCTTAGTTTGGTGACCCTGGGCCAGTTATTTAATCTTTCTTAGACTCAGTTTCTTCATCTGTGAATTGGAGATAATAATAGCACAGGATCCTTGCGAGGAACAAGTGAGATAACATGGAAAGTGCTTTACAAATATTAGGATGCTATATGGATCCTAGATATTCCTATAGGCAGAGGTCTGCTCTATGGGTTTTATATAGATATAGATACAGATATATAGACATATAGGAAGATTTTATATAGATATAGATACAGTTATATAGACATATAGAAAGATACATCTCCATGGAGTTAATATCAGACCTTTTCCCCTTCTTAACATTCTTTCCCTACCTTATATCTGTTCTCCATTACCCAAGAACAGGCAGCCAGTACCTTCATGCTACCTTTCTGGCCCTGTGAGATTCTTGATGATCAGAACTGGTTCTGGTTCTCTTTCTATTCTAATTCTAGTAGAACTCAGCTATTGTCTATCTTTCACTCCCTGTCTCACAATTCCCCAACTAGTTTTTAAGCTGCACAAGAGTCTTTGCCAGCTTCAAGAATGCTCTGTTGTAGGAGGAAGAACTCAGAGAAGATATGGAAATCATCTGGCTCAACGTGAAGGTAAGGTTTTATAGGTAAGGTATTAATAACACATAATGGCTTGATGAATTACTTTTATTAGGCATGTCAACATCTGGACATTTTTCTTAACCTCAAAGAATGAAATTCTAATTAGGGAAATTTCAGCTATAAAATAGAGACTAAATGGGGGAAATATTTTGGGTGTAGATTGGTTGGTAGAACATTTGTCCTGTGCTCAAATCAATCATGTATATACTAGCTCTATTTCTTGAAAAATATCCGAGTATTTCTCTCTTCTCACTTCTTTCCTGTTGCTACTTCAGTTGTAGCTGTCACAACTCTTTGGTTGTCACAGGTATTTGAAGCTCAAGTGATATAACAAATATAAGGCACTTTGCAAACCTTAAAGCCCTAAATAAATGTGCTTCCTCTTCCTCCTCCTCTTCCTCCTCCTCCTTCTTCTCCTTCTCCTTCTCCTTCTCCTTCTTCTT
>NW_025383706.1:0-5498 GCF_016433145.1 Gracilinanus agilis
GAAGGAAGGAAGGAAGGAAGGAAGGGAAGAAAGTCTAAAGATGAAAACAAAGTTCAAGTAATTTTAATTAAGCATGTGCTAAAGAGGAAATATGGAATAGCTAGGCGATTCAGTGGATAGAGTACTGGGATAGAATGACTTCAGGGAGTCAGGAAATGTCACTTTGAGTTCAAATCTGAACTCAAGACACTTACTAGTAAGGTGACCCTAGGCAAGTTACTTTATTTGTTTCCTCAGTTTCCACATCTATAAAAGAGCTAAAGAAGGAAATGGAAAAAACTCCAATATCTTTGTCAAGAAATCCCCAATGGGGTCACAAGAATTGGACATGACTGAACACACACATATACACACACACAAGACATTATGGTAGAGGAGATAGAGAGCCAATCTTTGAGGCAGAGCACCAAAGTTCAAGCTTTTTCTCTGATATATCTTGTATGTATGACAAGGCAAGTCATAGCCTCTTGGAGCCCTAAGCATCTCTCTAAGGCTCTAGTACAGTGATTCCCAAAGTGGGCACTACCGCCCCTTGGTGGGTGCTGCAGCGATATAGGGAGGAGGTGATGGGCACAGATGCATTTATCTTTCCTATTAATTGCTATTCAAATTTTAAAAAATTAATTTCCAGGGGCTAAGTCATATTTTTTCTGGAAAGGGGGTGGTAGGCCAAAAAAGTTTGGGAACCACTGACCTAGTGCAAGAACTTTGCACAGGCAGAGGAGGTTCTTCTGGGAGAACACTTCATCCCTACATGAATGAAATCACAGGTTCCACTAAAAATAAAAAGGCATGGTGTAAGCACTGGGGTTGCAAAGACAGAAAAACAACAGTCCCTCTCTTCATCCATCCTAGCAGGAGAAGCAATATGTACACAATCCAGTCAGCCAATACACATTTATCAAGAGCCTATTATGTGCCAGGGACGTCATAGGGTAAGGTGAGAACAGAGGAGGTGGCTGAGCCACCTGGGCACCATCCTTAATGGAAGTGTTAGGAGTAGCTCTCATCACTCTGCCTTTCTGAGGATGCCATGATGAGTTCTGTATATCTAGACCTATTCTATCCTAGAGGATGAGGAGGCTCCCAGGGACATGATGGAGCAATCCAAAAGAGTGAAGCCAGGGAAGAGTAGTAAAGTCAGCAAATACAAAGTACATATAAAAGATACAAAGTTATTTCAAGATAGAATGAGTCCAGGGGCAGCTGGGTAGCTCAGTGGATTGAGAGCCAGGCCTAGAGACAGGAGGTCCTAGGTTCAAATCCGGCCTCAGACACTTCCCAGCTGTGTGACCCTGGGCAAGTCACTTGACCCCCATTGCCCACCCTTACCACTCTTCCACCAAGGAGCCAATACACAGAAGTTAAGGGTTTAAAAAAAAAAAGATAGATCGAGTCCTAATATCTGACAGAGACATCAGGATCCATGGAAGAGGTGGCTCCTAAACTCTGTGTAGAGGGAAACATGGGATTTTATTAGGCAGAGGACAGGAAGGAATGAATTCCAGACATTGGGGACTATTGGTATAAAGGTATGGTAATGGGAGATGGACTTTGGGATGTCATGTACTGAGAACAACTTAGAAAGTCAGCTTGCTTGCAATGGAGAAAGTAAATATGAAATAATACTGGAAATGTTGAAGGAAACCAAATAGTGGGGGACTCTAAATGCCAGAGTGAAGAGAATATACTTTCTTGGGGCAGCTAGGAGGTTCAGCCTAGAGATGGGAGGTCCTAGGTCTAAATGTGGCCTCAAATACTTCCTAGCTGTGTGACCCTGGACAAATCATTTAACCCCAATTGCTTAGCTCTTACCACTCTTCTGCCCTGGAACTGATGCTTAGTATAGATTCTAAGACATAACATAAGGGTTTGTTTGTTTTTTAAGCATATATACTTTTTTCTAGAAGCAATAAAATCTGTGTAAGACAGAATTCTATCTAAACTCAAAGACATAATTCTCAAGGGATATTACAGATCTCCTTCCACTTACAGGGGTCATCATTTTAGCACATTAAATAATGAGGCTTCTTTGACTATGTAGAAGCATGAAATATGCCCCTGAGGAATAAAGAGAAACAGGCCAAAAAACTAGCCTCTGAGTTTGCTGCCAGCCCAGAGGGAGCATCTAAGGCTTCAGCAGAATTAGTGTGGTTTGCCTTAGATGACAGCATCCTTCCTGGGGGTGAAAGAAGCCAGTAAAGTACCATTTCATTTTACATTTTGCTTAAAGGGCCCCAAGAGACTTCAAATTAATTATTCTCTAGTCAAATACATTAGGCAATTGGAAGTGACTGTTCTTTCCTTCTGCTTAATATTTAATTTTTTGAAACATTTAGATACCTAAGGATACTTCTGGATATTGGATTGTTGTTATTATTTTTTTCCTTTAAGCCAGAAAATATGTAACCCCCTGAAGAATTTACCTTCCTTTAAATTACTAACTATTTTAAAATCAATCTTGGATGGGGGAAGAGCAACCAGAAGGCTCATTGTTCTGTTAAAGCTTTTTAATTAATGATTGTCAAGATTGCTTGAATTTGTAGCAGTCAATAGCTCCTAACTCTGATCTCAGACCAGAGTCTGATTTACTCATCCCTATGGTTGACACAATCCCAAATTAATATTGAACCCACCCCTCATCTTTCATCCGGCATGCAGGGACTAATGCTAGAGAGTCATCTAAACAAAAAGTTGGAAAAATCCCCAGGCTTTAAAGAATGATGAGTGCAGACATCTCCTAGGCCTTTATGGCTATTATTGATTTTTTTAAAGTGGTCTTATATATATGGAATACAAGGGATTGAATGGCTCTCATACGACTCAACTTGCTGACATAAGTGGTTCCCACTTTTAGAAGCAACATGTTCCAGGAAACCACATCTTAAAATGATATCCTGATTATGTGCATAAGCTGCTATTCATATCAACTGAAACATTGGGGTAGTCACTGAATAAGAGGGAGGAAGATGGTAAAAAAAATACAATATTTTTATGCAATATTCAATCAGTAGTGGGGTTTCACAATGCGGAGTGGGGACTACTCATATACTTTCATTCAGAAACTCCCTCCAACATAGGTCTACACTATAGCCTTAACACTGTATTTGCCTTAACTTCAGAAAACTCCTGTTGTTCATTGATTCCAGGCACATCCAACTCTTCATGACCCCATTTGGGGTTTTCTTGGCAAAGAAACTAGAGTGGTTTGCCATTTCCCTCTCCAGCTAATGTACAGATGAAGAAACTGAGGCAAAAAAGATTAGATTTGCCCAGGGTCACATAGCTAGTATCTGAAGCCATATTTTAACTCAGAAAGAAGAATCTTCCTGATTCCAGGCTCAGAACTCTATCTACTACATCACCTAGCTGCCCTTAGGATTGTGGACCTAATTTCATCCATGTGGGTGCTCCTTTCAACAATACTCCATGTTCTCTCATCCTGGGTAACTTTGATCCCTATTGTCCCATAAATTTTTCCAAGGAGAATAAATGTAAGTGTGTGTTTTGAATACTTATATGATGATAGGGGCAGCTAGTGGTGCAGTAAGTAGAGTGTGTTCAAATCCAGCCTCAGACACTAGCTGTGTGACCCTGGGAAAATCACTTAACCCTGTTTATCTGAGTTCCTCATCTGTAAAATGAACTGGAGAAGGAAATGGCAAATCATTCTAGTATCTCTGCCAAGAAAATCTCAAATGGGTTCACAGAGAATCGGGCATGACTGAAATGACTGAACAACAAATCAGGAGGATAAATCAAGGGATAGCTGAGGGCTAAGCTGGGGAAAAGAGGACGATGAGTCTCATCTAGCATGCCAGATTTCTCTGTGTGGATATCAAGGAAGAATATGGGCTCTTTATAATTTATCCTTCACTCTGAACTCATGTTCCTTTCAGATCATAGATCTCTCTGCTGATATCCTTTGGACTGTTTCATTCGTGCAAGAAAATTGGTTGGCAATGTGGAACAGGCTAATGGTATTCATCATGCCCTTCTCCATTGTCCTGAAGACCTTTATTCAGATTCTGGTGTTCCATGACTCAAAGACATAAAGCAAAAGCATATGGCTTTTAAAAAGATAGGCTTTATTTCAGGGAGAACGGGGGTGGGGGTGGGGGTGGGGAAGATGTCATTAAAAATCACTGGGTAACTTCCCAATGTAAATACAACCAGCTGTCTTCATCTTGTTCAATTTTAGCCCCAGCTCGTTGTCTATCCAAGACAGACATACTGATTGACCTATACTATGGGCTCATTCTCAAATGAGTTGATTTACAATGATGATATAATTTTTGAGAATTAATCCAACATAGGAAGGTGGTGTGGAATAATGGCAAAATTATTTGGGGTCATTTGGAGTCGGAAGATTGGGCTTGTGTTTTGGCTCTCCTTTCTGTACACCCTTGGTAATGTTACTTTTTCCCTCTGGAATTCAGTTTTCTCACCAGTAAAATGAAGCAGTTGTTAGGATAAGAATTTATTTTGGTTGTTCTGTCTAGTCAGAAGCAGGGGTTTCAGCTCAGAGGTGTGTTTGCACTTTTATTTTTTTTTTTTATCCAATCTAGCTTTATTTATCTTTATGAGGAGAGGCATAAATAGAAGCAAGAGGTAGAAATAGGAGTTAGGAAATCTATTGATACCCTAATACTAATAAATTAGAACAAAGACCTAGACCCCAAACTGCCCCTCATGGGGTGTCTTCTTTGTCTACCAATAGTAGACACTACCCTTTCCTACACTTACTGACTACAGCTTAAATTCTATCTTACTTCCTTATATAGCCTATGAACCTTAATTTATAATAAACTCTTTCAGCAATCAATAAAATCTTCCTAGAGAAAACTAAAAGCAGCAGTCCTGTTTGAGTTAACTTCAAAGATAGACTCTCTCTGTGATAGCTTTCACAGACAACCTCTCTGGCTCCACCTGTGGCAGAGAGCGGAAAAGCATCTTATCAGTAACCACCCTCTTCTCAAAACTTTTTATGTATATCTCAGCTCTCAAAAAAAATTATCTCAACACACTAAATATTCTTCTTTCTTCACCTTAAGTTTCTTATTCTTTCTCTTCAACTGTCATCAATTGTCAAAGTCCAGAGAGCCCAGTCCAGTGACTCCCGTCCTCCTTAACTGCCAGAGGAAACAGGGGCCAAGCATTCTTTCCCAACCTTTTATGCCATATCCTTAAGGGATCCACAGCAAATTCTCTTTCTCCTCACCACAAGGGGATGGCTCAAAAGTGCAAACACACCTCTGAGCTGAAATCCCTGCTTCTGACTAGACAGAACAACCTAAATAAATTCTTATCTTAACACAGTTTAACTATATCATGGAATCACAAAATCTGAAAGGCAGAAACAGGAGTGTGCTAGAGCTAGCTTGAACTATTTCTTGAAAGCTGATAGTTAAAATTTTCAATGTGAGCATTCACGCCTTAGACATTGGCAAAATGTGGGAAGCCAATAAGAGAATAGATAAAAATCTGAGACCCCTCTT
>NW_025383707.1:0-3565 GCF_016433145.1 Gracilinanus agilis
TCTCTCTCTCTCTCTCTCTCTCTCTCTCTCTCTCTCTCATTAAAAAAAAACATTCTTACCTTTCATCTTTGAGGCAGGAGAGTGGCACTGGGGATTAAGTGACTTGCCCAAGGTCACACAGCTAGGAAGTATCTGAGGCTGATTTGAACATAGGACCTTCCATCTCTGGGCCTGACTCTCAATCCAATGAGCCACCCAGATGCCCCAGCCTAAATCCATTTCTTAAATACAAATGGAAAATTTTTTTTGACACTAAACTTACCAGCATCATCTGATCCAAAGTTCCAGGTGTTTAGAAGTCCACAGTTATGATTCATCTTAAACATACTTCTTCTGTGAATTATCTCTGAAATGTAACTGCATTTGTGTAGCCATAATTATAACTCACGTTTCTATGAACTTCTAAGATTTCTAAGACAGTTTTTTCCTACAATATCCCTTTCCGATAGACTACATTTGACTCAGATTTATTCTTTTTGATGAGATCTTTGATGGATTTATTATTCCCATTTGTCTAAAGGTAGAAAGAGCAACTCTGAGAGGTTGTGATCCAGAGCCACACAGTGTTGGAGTCCAGATTTAGACCAGAACTCCCAGAAGGGCTCCCACAATCCCTTTCCACCAAACCACACTGTCCTAATAGTGACTGGTGTTATACTTTAACGTGTGGTTGTCTGCCTTGAAACATAAATTAGGTTGAAGAAATGTAGTCTCAGGCCTGCATGGGAAACTTAAAGCATGTGTTTGAGATGGGCCTGACAGCTACACTCCTGGGGTTTTAGACGCTTCTGCCAAATAAGGACAGTCTTTCCCACCCCCACCCCCAAATTGTGGAGTAATCCTTTGGCAGACAGACTTGTGAGATGCCAGGCATCCCAGAGAAGACGGCAAACTGTTTCTAGAGTCATCTGTTCAGACCAGGAAATGGGCTCATGGAAGGAAGTTGGTATCCTCTCCTTCATCCATCCTTTCCCTGAGCCAATTCTGATTTCAGATTTCCCTATTTTTGTCATTGGCATTGGCTTAGACTTCAAACTTGGACTCCTCTCTTCCCCTCCCCTCTCCCTTCCCCTCTTTTTCCCACCCCTCCCCTTCCTCCTTCCCCTCTTCTCTCCTCTTCTCCCCTCCCCTCCCCTCCTCTCTTCCTAGCTGTATGACTCTGGACAAGTCATTTGACCCCCAATGTCTAGTCCTTACTGCTCTTCTCTTAGAATCAATAAGAACAAAGTAAGGATCTTTAAATAAAATAAGAAATAAAGAATAGAATATCATAATTAGATCATTTCTTGTGGTCCAGTTTGGCCAGATAAAGGAATAGTATGAAATAAGCCTGGAAATGCAGGTTGGAAGGACATTGTAGAGGGCCCTGAATGCCAAGAAGGAGGTATATATTTTGTTCTACAGAGCTTTGGTCTCCAGGACTTAGACGGCTGTGGCATGACCACAAAGGTGAGGGCTAGTAAATCAGTTGGAAGGTAGAAAATTGGTTCATGTCCCACCATACTCTGTCCCCATCCCTGTTTGTCTAGTGAGCTTTTCCTCCCTTGTTTTGATTCATTATTTCTTTTACTTTCCCAATAAATGTGGCTATAAGGAGAATGAAGGAATGAATAAATTTTTTTTTTAAATTAAAATCTCACCTTCCATCGTAGAACCAATACTGTATATTGGTTCCAAGGCAGAAGAACGGCTAGGCAATGGGGTTAAGTGACTTGCCCAGGGTCACACAGCTGGGACCTGAGTTAATATTTTTTCAAAATGCTTTAAGTTTACCTGGAGAAAGGCTTTTATATATACTGAACAATTTAAAGGACCTACTAACAATCCCCAGAGGGTAGGTGGGGCCTTGCACCTGGACCTCAAAACCCAAGCCAGGCTCTGATTTGAGAGTGTATAATTACGTGAAAAGGATGCTATCAGGCTGGGGATGCCTAAAATTAGATGTTCCTTTGCTAGGTTTCCCAGGTGCAGGGCCATCGCCCATGCCACGTACCTCGGAGAGGGGCTGAGCTCTCGTGCGTGTCAACCCCTTGCTCAGTGGAGGGAACAAGACCTTGAGAAGGGAATGGCAGGGTCCCTGCCCACTAAGAGCTTAGTGGGAGTGAGAGGGGCAGACTGGAGGAGTCTTTGGTAGTTTAGAGTCTTCAGAATTTTCCTCCAAACTCCTCTTGCTGTTGGCCTCTCCCAAACTGAAGTCTCTCAGAGTTCCATGGGGTCAGCTTCCAGTCCCTTCCAAGATAAGTGCTTAGGGATCCCTGCTTTACCCCAATTCTACACTTACAGATTCCCCCGTTTTTGTCTTGTGGACCATCCACTGGAGGGTCCACATCTGTTTCATCTAACCTATTTAACTCTGTTCCTTTTCTATTCTTAATTCCTCCCCCCGGAAAATAAAAAAAAAATAATCCCATATTTGTCTTATCCTGTATCAATGCTACCCTTTCTACACTTTGCTAAGGTGGGCTAGAAAAAATTGGGAAGGGAAAGGAAGGGAATACAAGGTTCTAATCCATATTTCTAACACGTGAAACAATTTTGCCACAATCAATGGACTTTTTTTTCTTTCTTTTTTTTAAACTCTTACCTTCCGTCTTGGAGTCAATATTGTGTATTGGCTCCAAGGCAGAAGAGTGGTTAGGGTGGGCAATGGGGGTTAAGTGACTTGCCCAGGGTCACACAGCTGGGAAGTATCTGAGGCCACATTTGAACCTAGGACCTCCCGTCTCTAGGCCTGACTCTCAATCCACTGAGTGACCCAGCTGCCCCCTCAATGGACTTTTCTAATGAATACAATATCAAAGTTTTGCAACATAGCAATTTCTATTCTTAACAATTTTTTAGCTAGTTTTATGTCTAGGCTTATTAAACAATATCCTGAACTTATTTCTACTTAGCTACTTGCTCTCTTTTTTTAATGCAATAACAATAAAATCAATGTTCTTCTTTAATGCATAACTAGTACTTTACCTCTGTTTTTCCTGTTTATGTCTTAAATACAATACTACTTTATATCCAGGACAAAGGTTAGCGGATGAGTATTGCTACTCTCTTTTAAACTATTCTTAACCCTGTGTTCTTATTCTCTCCCTGATTCTTTTCTTACTTGCCTTTTGACTTTTCCCTATCTCTGTCCCTATGTTTATTTTCCTAATTATTTCTACTGCTTTTAGTATGTTTAGTAGTTACATGGTTCGGAAGTATTTACAGCCTACTCTAAGGTTTCCATCTATAATACAGTTATTCCCAAGATTTTTAAACGATGTACATCCTTTTTGCAATCCGCATCCCAGTGTTAACCAGATACAAAGCTTTTCAGCTTCGTACTTGGCGAAGACCTTCCTGAGTTGCTAACTATTCACATTTATGTACATTTTTATACATTTATATACCATACCCATTGATTTTTTCCTCTTTGTCAGAATTCTTGACCTGGGATCTATGCATTTAAAAAAAAGTTAATAATTGTATTCTACTAAATATTTATATATTCATACAATATATTTGTATTATATGCCAAATAAATATCTTATTATAATAGAGATATAATATGTAATAGATTCATATT
>NW_025383708.1:0-6618 GCF_016433145.1 Gracilinanus agilis
TCTCTCTCTCTCTCTCTAATTTTCACTTTTTAAAGAATAGGAAATGTTTTGATTCTGTTCTGCCAAAGCTTGGGAAGATGGATTTTATGACATTTGTAAAACCCTTCCAGCCCTGTGGCAGGTCAGGAATCATTTCAAGCTAAGAAATGGGGACAAAGAAAGGACTTTGCTGTAGGCTGAGTCTGTCCAGATTGAAGCAAGAGGAGGCAATGTTCTGAACAAGCTCTCCTCTGGCTGGAGGCCCAGACTTTTACCTGCCAATTTTTTTTAATAATACATCCAATGCCTGAGAGGAGGATCTTTATTAAGAAAAAGATTTCATTTCAAGTTGGAATGGATTTTCATCCCCTATTCAAGCTGACTCCATTTTCCTTTATGCTTCCTCAAATACATCTGACTAAATAGTTTTAAGTTATTTTGGCTTCAGAGAGATGCTTTGATTTCTCTTTCAGTTCTTTTCAAAAAGCACAAAATTCATTTGAGGTTATATGTCGCTCTGATGGCCGAGGTCTGATTTCTTCTCCTCCTTCTCAGCCTCCTCCTTCTTTTCACAATCTGTAAAACATTAGGAGGCTAGTGAGAGATGGGTGGATAGAAGGTTGATGGCTGCCTTATTTACAATGATTTCTTTTAAATTCATTTTCTTTTGTCCTTCAGACAATTTAGACCCCAAACTTAAGATGAAGTCATGGAGATATACTGATCTGTTTATTTTTAACATTCTGTGGTGTCAACAATTTGAATGATTCCAGTAAAAACCAAGAATGAATTCATTTTTGTGGGATTAAGCAAAAAGCAAGCCACGATTGCCTTCTAAATCTTGGAAATACAGTTTTTAAATTTTTCTTTCGGAGTATGCTTTTCAAAAGATTTTGGAGCCCAGGTTATCTAGAGCTAGAAGCAAATTGTTAAGAAAGAGGCATATTTGGTATTAAAGGTAGGAATCACAATTTCTAGGTAAAGCCTGGAGGGTCCATAGCCCAAGGCATCAGTATACAGACGGAGTCAATCAGTGAGCAGAACTGCTCAGAATTTGAGAAGGGTTAGTTTCTCTGGGTTGGCTTTCTCAGGTCTTGGTCAGATTCTAATGATGAGCATATGGACCACAGTTTGAAATGGAGGAAGCCTGGAGTTGCAGATAAGGGCTTTGGACTTGAAGTCAGGAAGATTTAATTTCCATGTTAGTGTGCCTCAAGGAACAGTAGTGCTTCCCCTGCTGACAACATCCAACAGGAGACATTCTGTTGACTAGTCCAGATAAATTCACTGTTTCTACATCAGAGAAGAAATACTTTTTTTTTTTTTTTTTTGGTATAGAAGATGACAAAAACTTATATGAAGGAGTGGAAGGGTTTTAATCTGTTATCAGAGGATGGAGTTTCCACACTGACGAAGTCTTTTAAAGAAGAGCATAATTGCCAAATCAGTCACAGGAAGAGGAAAACAGGGAAAAAGCTCACATCAGCACATTATGCTATATAAAATACAGTTATGCAAAATAGAAGAGAATTAACTTCTTACCTAAAGGAACTTATAATATTATCAATGTAGGGAACTCTAGGTATGGAAACCTTCATCCCCAATTCACATTGCAATCTATTTATAAAGATAAATAAATCTGAATTCCTTGGGACACATAACGTTAAGTGATTTGATAAAGGTCATATACCTAACAAATATCAGAGATCAGATTTGAAATATACATATCCACATTCACACTATCCAACTTAAAATTGTACTAAGATTTGGGGGATATGATGAATTTAAATGCATATTTGTATTATCTATATCTTTCCCTTCTATTTATCTTCTCCTTTATCTCTCTCTATTTGTTTGCCTCTTTATCTATCTATCTATCTATCTATCTATCTATCTATCTATCTATCTATCTATCTATCTATCTATCTATCTATCTGTCTGTCTGTCTGTCTGTCTGTCTGTCTGTCTGTCTATCTTCTTTATCACCTTTATTTATCTATCTTCTCTATTTTCTCTTTCTCCTTTATCCTCTTGTCTCTGTCTCTGTCTCTATCTCTATCTCTCCACACTTTAATTGTGCACATATGTGCATTGTCTCCAATACAAAGAAACTTCTTAAGGGTGTGCACTTTCATTTTTGACATTGTATTCAATATTGACATATTGACATTGTATTTGACATTGTCTACATTTTGATATTTTATTTTGACATTGTATATAATTGACATTGAATTGACATTTTGACATTGTATGACAACGCATAGCACTTAGCAAGTATTTTAAAAATTTTTATTGACTGCTTGTTAACTTACATGAATAAGGGCTTCAAATGAGGCAGGAGAAAGTGGAATAACAGACATCTCACTTTTTAAAGCATTATTTTAAAATTAAGAATTTATCACAACCTAATTCTTTTGAGAAGTCTCTGAAACCCTCCTCTCTTTTATTTGACTTGTGTATTTCCAGTTTTATAATTATGCTACCCCTCCCTCCACTTCACCTCCACCCCAAAACACTTCATTTTAAGTATTGTGTGTTTTTGTATATCAGCTTCAGGGATCTTCCCAGGTTTTGTGAATGCAGAGAGAAAAAGAGAAGGGCAGGGACTTATTCAAAACAGCAGTCTACTCAAGCATTCATGAACATTTTTACACATCCTTTTTTTTCCATTTGTCTCAGTACTATCATCAAAGACCTCTGGATTATGAAAGATATGTAAAAAGCATATTTAACATGGCGCTTTAAACGATTCTCTTTATGAAATGGCATCTTTACTGGCATATTTCCTTCTTGACCTTGTTGTACATAATATTCAATCGACAAAGGATTATATAGTTTAAAAATTGGTACAAAGAAAATGAAAACCATCTACACAAGTGGTTATGATCAATTCTTTCCTTACAGAGGAAAATCATTTAATATCAAAAGATTTTCTCTTGTGTTGGGAGGAGTGAACACTGAGATACAAAATCAAATACTCCCAGCCATAACCAGAACCTATTAAAATTGAACGTCAAAGAAACCACTGAAGGGATTCCATATTGTAACAAGTGGTAAGTGGGAACAGAATTGAGATAGCCGGTTGGAACAATAATGCTTTAAAATTGTCCAGAGGGTCATTTCATCCTACAACTTGCTGCTTTGACAACTAAGTATGTACTAACAGCTCTGAGTTAATCTTTTCTGAGCAATTTCCTTTTTATGTCCAAGAAAATCACAAAGAGGACATATGAGCTTCTTTTTTTTTTTCAGTCCTCATGAATCTAGTTTTATCTTTATTTTTCCTTTGTTAATTTGCTGGGAGCAAAAAGCATCACCAAAGAGGAGCCAAGTTTCTAGTTCTTAAAAGCTCACTCTAACTGAGATTTTTATTGTTGGTCAGTCTCTCATACATATGCTCAGACACCTGCCCAACTACAAATATTTTCTATTAAAAAAATAGAAGGAAAAGCTCGATCATAGCCAGGATTCTAAAAGATCTTAAAAAGATAGAAAATTATGATTATCTCTTTCACATTGTGGAGGTTAGTAGGATGGTGCCCCACCATCTGGCAAATCTGTGTAAAATATTTTGTGCTTCCCTTCATACCAGAGAAGAAATGTGATTTTTTTTTCTTTTTCTTTTATGGGGTGTTTACAGTACCTTATTGTAAATTTTAGGTTGAGTGTGCATTTCTTAGTTCCTAAACATTTTCTTTGTCACTTGCTGGCCTTTATGTGTTTTCTTCTGGCTTCTACAAAACTCCAGTTGATGTACCGTTTAATTTCTAATGCCAACTTGTGATTTATCAAAACCATGATGAGGAAATTCCAGATGTGGAAAGGATAGCTGAATATTGACTCCATTACACGTAATTCTTACTTTTGGGTTTAAGAAATCAATTTCACAAGTAAGTGATAAAACTGGCAGACAACTAAAAATGCATATCATATGTTTTCTATGTCTCACTTAATGTATCAAATGCTAAGGATATAAACACCAGCAACAAAACTTTCTTTGCTCTCATGAGGCTTCCATTCTAATGGGTGAAGATGACATATAAGATGGAGGTTGAAAGTGTAGAGATGACTGGAATAATTCATCTAAAAGCAAACATAGAGTTTTATTTAATGAAGTCACATGAATCAAACATGTGGGATGGTAACTGGGGTAGGGGTAATAACTTAATACTCTCCTTCTTGTAAGTTAGGATCCCTTTTACCTTAAAAATTAGTGAGACCAGAGGCAACGAGGTGGCTCAGTGGATTGACATCTAGGACCAAAGGCAAGAGGTCCTGGGTTCAAATTTGACCGCAGATACTTCCTAGCTATATGACCGTGGACAAGTCACTTAACCCCCATTGCCTTAGCCTTACCACCCTTCCACCTCAGGACTGATGTACAATTGATTGAATGATGGAAAGTAAGGGTTATAAGAAAAAAATAGTGAGACCATTCTTTAGATATGGTGGACTGGGAAAAACCAAGGTTCAGGCTGGTGGCAACCCTACAGTAATTCTGTGAGAGATGAAAGAAGAGTTCAGCTTTCTTGTTTAAAGAAAGGAGATGAATGGAATAAATGGAACTATCTCTCTGAAGTGTACTCAACCTTTCCCCTCCAATGACAATATCTGGTTTCACATACATACATACAAACTGTATTATCATTTGGTAGTGATTGTCTCTTCAAGATAAGAAGTCTTTAGCCTGTGACAAAGGGATGCACCCCAGACATTTGAGGGGAGCTTTGTTGTTTTGTGTAGGTTAGTGGGATGCTGAGTACTTCTGAAGAAGAATAAGGGCTGCTGTATTCTTATGCAGCTAGAGGTAGGATTCTATTGGTGATGCGGAGGCTTCTTCCTTCTTCTTTCTCTTTCATGCTTAGACCCTGGATCTGCATTCACATGTTCTTCAATAAAACTATCCAACACTGTAATATATTTATTAGATAGTGCCTTCACCAGCGGGTGGAATAGGCTGATCCTTTATGAGGGGAAAGATGCTATTTGGATTCTTCCTTCATGGAATATAAGAGGTCCAACCTTAGAGAGAATTGTATCAGAAGTTATACATTAGTTCCTGATTGGTGGGAACTTAGTTCTAAATGTATGATCTTTTAAGTCCTATAAAATTGTAAGACACATCTGACTTCTAATTTCTAAATAAAGACTGAAAGTTCAGATTAGCAGATTTCAAAAGTAGAATGTGATTCATACTGAGATGACCGAATCCATCTCAGATGATGGTATTAGTATTAATAGAAACAAGAAATAATTAATAAAAAATAAATGATAAATAAATAGTAAAAATAAATAACAGTTAATAATGTTAACCATATGGACAAATCTTCTCCAGAGTGCGTGCGCGCACGCACACACACACACACACACACACACACACACACACATACAAGATAAGAAGTCATTAAGAGTTCAGAAAAAACCTGGAAAATCTTATATGAACTGATGTAAAGTAAACAGAATCAGGAGAATTGTGTACTATAAAATACATTAACAATACAGCACAATACAATAACAGAAATATTGTATGATGATCAGCTATGAAGGACTAAACTATTATTAGCAAGTCAAGATTCCAAGCTAGCCACAAAGGATGAAAAATGCTGTCCACAGCCAAAGAAAGAACTTCTGAAGTCTGAATGCTGATCAAAGCATACCATCTTCCACTTTATTTCCCTCATGATTTTTTATTGTATATGTGATGTGTCTTCTGTCACCTCATGAGCAATACGGAAATATGCGTTGCATAAGAGCACTGGTATAACTTATATTGGACTATTTCTGCCTGGGAAGGAAGATAATTTAAATTATAAAATGACAAAAAAACAATTATCAAAAATTGTTTCTACATGTAACTGGAGAAAAAGAGAAGTCAATTAGAGTTATGCATATATTTCTATGTGTGTTTTTTGACAAGGATTGGCAGCCTCAGGTTTGGCATAGTAGATAGAATTAGCTTTAGGGTTGGGATGACCTCATATTTAGATGTAACCTATGATACATACAAGTTGAGTTGTGGAACCTGGGCAATACTCTAATACTATGTATTATAAAGGAGCTGCCAAATTAAATTCCCTGAACTGATGACATGACAGATTGGAATCAATAACCCTGTTAGAATGTATATATAAATTATGCATATAGATATACACACATATAAATGTATTCTGTGTGTATATATATACATACATACATACATACACATCAATATGTGTGTATATTTTATATGGCTTAGGTTCAGAGAATATGCATATATGTATGTATATATACAGGTATCTCTTCTACATCTTGGGGCTTAGGGGATTGCATCTCTTTGATTTGGAAAATCTGTGTACATTCATCTCTTTTCATTACACAAGAAATCTGCATTTTCTTTTCTCCCTTAAGTATTTTATTACCTTGTCCCAATCCTTTAATAGTTTTCCTTACACTCTATTGAATAAGAACTTTTCTCTGTTTCTTTTTCTAGATAAATCCCAATATCTCTCATTTCTCCATGTCTCAAAAGCTTCTCCAAGATGAAATCATTGTTATTGTTGATGGGAATATGTGGAAGTCAGAAAGATCTAAGAGACTGCATTGGTATTGGTGATGTGGGAAGAAAAGCCAAACTCTTCTCTCCTCCTCCTCGTCCTCCTC
>NW_025383709.1:0-3439 GCF_016433145.1 Gracilinanus agilis
CTCTTAAGCTTTAAAAGGTCCATCGTTCAATCTCTCAGAGCTACTCCTAAATTAGGGGACTGGCAGTGGTAGAGCTTTGGCAACCCAGTTATCCAAGGCATGTACATACACAGAGAAATGGCTCTGATGAACTGCAGGGAATCAAATAGAATCGTACTCACCAGTATTCAACTTTTTAGGCATCCTGAGCCATATATCATCCTGCTTCTGCCACCAAATTGTTATGGAATAATCCAGCAGCGCACTGAATTATAATTTTACTATTACTTTAGAAAAGAGAGACCAAGAAGCTGAAGTAGAAAATGTTCTCCCCAAAAAGTAAGTTACACACAGAAGTTTCTCTCCTCTACATAAGCAGGGGAAGGTGTCAACATAACTTATTGCTTGCAGAACAAAAGGGTTTCTTAAAGTGAAAAGAAGATCCCTGGAACAATTTACCGATTTACCTTTGTCATATTGTCATATGTCATGACATAATGTCAATGACATTAAATATGTAGCTAGAACAAAGAAGCCTCTACCTCAAGGTAACATTTTAGTTTCTGAGGCTACTTTCTTTTTAAAAAACAAATGACCTTATCAATGTTTGGCCATTTAAATCTTTATTTAAATATAAAAAGTCAAGTCAACAGTATTTATGAAGCATTTGTTATGGGCCAGTCATTGTGATAAGTGCTGGGGATACAAAGAAGGCAAAAAATAGAAAGAAAAAAGGAGACCAGACTCTTAAGAAGCTGAGTCTCCTGGAGGAAGCCACGATGTACAAATAAGGTACTGACAGGATAAATCAAGGGGAGTCAACAGAAGAAAGGCACTAACAGGAAGAGAAATAAGGAAAAAATGTCTTGTAGGTGTGACTTTAGTGGGGACTTGGAGGAAACCAGAGAGGCTGATATGGAAATGAAGATGGAGAGTTCCAAGCATGAAGTCAATGTAAGGGGTAATTTAAGGTGATTAAATCTAAGAATGGGCAGAGTAGATTTAATCTAATTATCACACCAGCCAGAGAAAATTCATGGAATCCCAAAATGGAATGTATGGTATAAGGAACAACAAGGAGGTCAATGCCACTGGATTACATAGTCTGTACTAGGGGGTGAGGCATATAAAATAAAGGTAATTACTATTGCAAAAGGGAGTTTGGAATAATTAATATTTTATGAATTAAATTAATTTTAGAAACTAGTAAAATTAAATTTTATCCATAAGAAATCAATTACCCAAATATACCTCTAAGCCATCATGGAACTCAGATGGATAGAAGTAAGTATATATGTATTTTTCAGTGGTGCCTGGCCTCTTTACAAAGGTTGACCAAGTGCTAGTGTGTAATTAAAATCTGTTACCCCAAAAACTATGATTCCCAACACCCCACTCTCCTCACATTAGGTGCTGACATAGAGAGGTTATAAATTTTGGGTAGCCCCACCTCTCCTGCTCTCTTGACCTGATTGGTTTGCTGGAGGTGGCTGTGAGGTGAAAGCCAGGAGAGTATTGCTTAATTTTCGTCTTAATATTGCTTAATATTGGTGTTCATTTTGTTAGATAATCTACACCAAGACAGAGGACTTGTTTTAGGGTTTGAGGAAGTAGCTGTTTGATAAAGTCAGATGCAGGATTTCCCTATGCCAGACTCAAAATACCTCAGTTTGGTTGGCTCCCCTATTCCTGAGAGCTAAGGTAAAATCAGATCAGGGAATGATATTTCCCATTTGCTGCTAAAATCTAGTCCCTTTGGGGGCAGCTGGGTAGCTCAGTGGATTGAGAACCAGGCCTGGAGACGGGAGGTCCTAGGTTCAAACCCGGCCTCAGCCACTTCCCAGCTGTGTGACCCTGGGCAAGTCACTTGACCCCCATTGCCTGTCCTGACCACTCTTCTGCCTTGGAGCCAATACACAGTATTGACTCCAAGATGGAAGGTAAGGGTTTAAAAAATAAAATAAAATCTAGTCCCTTTTCTGTCTCTTATAAGTGTGGCAATTTTCTGTAGTCTTGGCTGCTGATTTTTGGGTAAGCGTATATTGCTGCAGTGGTCCCTCAGGTATGTGGGACATAAATCACTTTATTAGGCCTTGATTCTAGAACCTGTTATGGGCTTATTCTTGCTTACTCAGAATTTTTATATACTATTTAATTTTGATTTTTTTAACATACTATTTAATTTTGACTTTTTTCTTTTCTTCTATTTTGTTTTCTTTATGTTTTTTACTTCCTTTTTACAATTGATTAACATACCTCATAACTCAGCCATGTATTTCAGGGTGGTCTGTGTGTCTGTCAACATCCTCCTCAGGGAGGATGGTATAATTGTCATAAAATTCTAGTTTTATAAAAATTTTTCTTGTTTGAGAGTAATTTTAGGATAAGAAACTTGCTACCTCCCTGAATCCAGAAATTGAACTGTTTGGAGAAGGTACCCTGGAGATGCCTGCAGAAACCTCACACTGCACCAAAGGATCCAGCATGAACTTTGGAATGTGGTGAATTTGAACTGTGGGGAGTTGAACACATTTATTTTGAAAGTACACTCATGCCAAAGGGGACTGCCTCCTAATTGCCTTTTTGACAATGCGCCTAGCAATTGTTGGTTTTGTTCTCTTTCTTTTTTATTTCCCTCATCCCCAAATTATTGTAATTTCCCCTTAGAAAATGCAATATTGTATGTACCTCTAGTTCAAGATCTTTAGAGATATAAGTTGGTTATGTGTACTGATTCCATGAAGAAATTAAGCATGTAAATCTGGGAGATTTCTACATGCTTGTTCTCCATGGGAATCACAGGGGGGAATTGTATAATTAGAATCTGTTACCCTAAAAACTACGATTCCCAACATCCCACTCTCCTTCTCACGTTAAGTGTTGACTAGGGAGGTTATAAATTTTGTGTAGCCCTACCTTTCCCGCTCTCTTGACCTGATCAGTTTGGTGGAGGTGGTGTGAGGATTATGCCAGGGGATTATGGCTCATGTGGTCTTAATTTTGTTAGATAATCAGGTTTTTTTTTTTACTTCTATTTCCTTTTTATTCCTTCTACTTTAAGTGATTATTAATAAACTCTACAAAATATAATTCTTGGAGTGTTGGATATTAATTTAAATCCTACACTAGGTAGGTGGTGTGCTGGATAGAATACCTGGCTTGGAGTATGCCCTCAGACATTTAGCTGTGTAACCCTGGGAAAATCACTTAGTCCTATTTGCCTCAGTTTCTTCATCTGTAACATGAGCTGGAAAAGGAGATGGCCAATTCCCCACCACCACCACCAGTATCTTTGCCAGGATAACCCTTAAAGTTGTCATGAAGAGTCAGATATGATAGGACCGAAGTGACTGAACAACAGCAGTTCATAAAAGCCTTGAACAAATACAGAAAATACATACTTTAGTGCCATAACATTATAAAAACCATGATCAGTTAAGGCCTTTAAATATATATATAT
>NW_025383710.1:0-2536 GCF_016433145.1 Gracilinanus agilis
CCTCATGGAGGGCGGTGGGCGGGGCTTGGGAGCAGAGTTATCAGCTTAAGGGGCGGGGTTGGGCCGGAAGAAGGCGTGGCTGGGCCCGGGATTAAAGAAGCGTGGAGGGGTTGGGTTTCAGGGCGCCTGAGGGGAGTAGGGTCTTTGGGAGCGGGAATCTGGCAGTGGGAGTCCTTATGCCTGGGCTACCTAAGATGGAGGTCTGTTCAGATCGGATCTGACACCCCTCCCACCCATCTTGTGTCCCTGGGAGACGGTTGTCAAGGCAATGGCAAAGTCCTTGATTGCTGTGTTGCTAGGCAACAGGAAACGGAAAATGGAGGGAAAAAAGGAAATGGGGGTGGGGTGGGAGGCTGAAAAGAATGTCGCCTCCTGGAGGAGAATTGGGAAGTTTATACAATTTTACCCCCTTCCCCTTTATTGTCAAATAGTGGTCCCAAAGATTCTGATTCCCCCAGCAGCCATCTTCATTAGGGAGACGTAGCTTCTCTTATTCAAAGGCTCTTCCCTTTCAGAGAAGGAATGAAATTGGGTCCAGGGTTTGGACCACGAGAGAAGCTGGACAAGAGGGATTGGAAATAGGGAGTATGGCAGAGCATAGTGTCTTGGGTACTATCTTGAGCTGATTAGATGGAAGCCTGAATATCCCCATAAGAATTTAGTAGTTTTTTTTTAAACCTTTAGCTTGTTTTAGAATCAATTGGTTCCAGAACAGAATAGCGGCAAAGGCACCCCCAACACACCCACACCCACACACTGTGTCACACCCCCTAGGAAGTATCCGAGGTTAGATTTGAATCCAGGACATCTCTGAGCCTGGCTTTCTATCCTCTTCTAAACCAACTAACTCTGCCCCAAGTAATTCAGTTTAAGTGGGTGAGGACAGGTTCTCTGAGGAGGACCAAGATAGGGGAGGGTCCTAAAAATCCAGGAGGGGACTCTTGTCTTTTTAGGGTATCCTTCCTTGTGTTACATTTTTCCTGACTTAGGTTTTGGGGGCACGAATGAATTTTAAAGGGTCCAGGGGGAGAGTTGAAGAAGTCATCTAAATCAATATATAAAGCTTGAATCCCCACATAATTGGGATTAATGGTGGGAGCCCTGGGTATCATTTCGGGTTTGGTGGGTAGCTATATGGATGATAGGAAACATGGTGAGAGAAACTGATATGGTTAGACTAGATTTTGACAGAGGACTGCAACAAAGCATTCTACAAGGACCAGAAAGCATATTGTTTTTTTTTTTTTTTTTTTTTTTTTTTTTTTTTTTTTTTACCAGAAAGCACATTTAAGGTAATCGAATTTGGGGGACTTGGAAAATCTGGGAATTTGATAGAAATTGTTTTGGATACCCTGCCTTGGAATCTGATGACAGTTTCTGGGAATTTTGAAAGGTTTGGAAAAAACGAAAGTTAATTTTAGACAGTCATTGAAAGTGGTGGTCCCTCTCTGGGATTTGAGAGCATAACTAGTAGTGGTCAGTTTTCATTATTAAACTTTGGAGGAGGCAGGGAGCTTTAAGGATGTTTCCATTTAGGGAAGAGGATCATGGAAAGTGTTGAATGTAATCAGAAGCAATTATAACATTTTCTTTTCCCATCCCCTATACCTATATGGGGGGTAGGGGGGCTTGTAAAGGAAGGGGGCATATCTATGAAAAGTTTAGGAACAAAAGAATTAGGAAATGTCTCTAAAATTCAGTTTTGAGAGTTATGGAGGAGGGGCAACTGGATTCTAGTTGTAAAGGAGGAGGAGGTATCCACTGTATTAGAGAGGAGTTAAGTCTTTATAAAGCAGTCAATGATAAATTGCTTTGTTCCCTAAATTCATTGTAGGGATTATATATTGGGAAGTTGGAAGTGGGCCATTTCAGAGAATTCAGAAAACCCCAAACATTTGGGGTACTCTAATTTGAGATTTATGAGAAACCTTGATTAAATTAAAATGTGCTTTATACAGATATTACACTTAAAGTGACCCTAATTTTGTGATATTTGGGGTGGAGGAAGGAATTGAAGGAAATTTGATGGGAATGGGTGGCTTGAGAGACCTGGACTTTTTTGAGGGAAGCTGGAGGCATCATGACTTGAGGACCCTCCACCCCCCATCCCTTGCAGATCTGGCACCAGCTCTGCAATTGTAAATTGCCCAGGGCACTAAGAGGTCAGAAGACTTATCCAGGGTCATACAGCCCTTATATGGCCATCTACTGAGACTGCCTCTCTGCAGTTTGGAGGTCAATCTCAATTTTAGGTTTCTCTGGGCAGAAAAACTTATTTTGGGCAGAAGTGAGCTAGTAAGTGGTGAGGTTGGAGGTTTCAGCTGGGATGCGAAGCCTCGTAGAGGTTCCAGTACCCGTGGACCAGATGTGCGTCGGAGGGAGGTTTCTGGGGACTGCTCAGGGATGGGGGAAGAGGAAGCGGCCAGCTTGCGGGGGGCAAGTCGGGAGGATATGTGGACTTGGGGCGAAGTTGATTGTGGGTGCCCATCGGAAAGGGTAGCTGGGGGAACCCACAGCTGGAAGGGCGGGAAGGGAG
>NW_025383711.1:0-3234 GCF_016433145.1 Gracilinanus agilis
TATATGAGCAGTTCAGTGTATTGCTTTCCAAGCTGCCCTCCTTGCCTCTGTTTCCTTCTCAATTTCTCTTCTCTTCCGTACATTAAAAAATACTTCAAGGACCCTCCTTTCTCTTCCTTTTCCTGTTTGCTTTGGAGGGGAAGGGGCAATGCTCTTGCTTGCTTTCGGCTCCCTTTCTCTCGGCCCCACCAATCCCTCGTCCCCAATGGAAAAAAGAAAACACGATCCTTGTAATAAATAATGTCTCCATCTTTGCCATGTGCACAGCCCTATGTCTCTTTCTGCACCTGGAGGTCATCACTCCCCTGTCAAGAAGCAAAACACGCTGTATCTCGGTCCTCCGGAATGTCTTGTTCTTTTCTAAATATATTCTTTCCCCTCTTCGCTCCCCAGGAGGCCTTCCCTTGTAACAAAGATTTCAAATAAAAACAAAGCTGGGGGGGGGGGAACCCAGTTCAACAAAGCAACCAGCCCATTGGTCATGTTTCACAGTATATATACAGAATTGCACATTTGTAATCCTTGACCTTTGGATCGAAGGGAGGGAGGAGGTGTATTTTCTCACCTTTTCTCCAGGTCCAAGCTTAAGTCATTATAATCACACTGCATCCATTTCTCTCGTCTTGCATCTATATTATTCTCGACCATGACATTGATTGCTTTTCTCGGGCTTTATCAGTTCATAGAAATCTTCCCACATTCGTCTTCACATTTCTAAGTTTCGGGGGGAAAAAAGACGCCTTGGCATTCTGGCACCGCCAATTGTTTAGTCGTTCCCAAAAAGATAGGAATCAGGTTCTAGTTCTTCGCTACCACCCGAAAAGTGCTGCTGGCAACATATATGTTGGCATAGAGAGAACCTTTCTTTCTGCCTTTGGCCTCCTTGGAATTTTATGCCTAGCGACGAGATTTCCAGGTAAAAGGATACAGTGGATTTAATCGCTTACAAGACCCCACAATTCCCAATTGTTTTCCAGAACACGGACAGTATCATATCTCCACCAAGAGCCTATTAATGTGCCTGTCTTTCTGCATTGTCTCCAACATTGACTATTTTCGTTTTTCATCATCTTTGCCAGTCTGCTAGGTGTGAGGTGAGCCCTTGGAGTTGTTGTGATTTGTACTTCCTTTCTTGTTACTAATTTGAAGCGATGTTTCACTTGATTGTTAGTAGTCTGTGATACTTCTCTTGAGACTACTGGTTACTTAGCCACTAGGGAATTGGGTTCAATTTCCCATGTGTTTCAGAGATGTTTGATGCTAAGATCTTTCTCTTTTGAATCTAGCCACACCGATTTTATGCGCAGTTCTTTTTTTGCCCTGTAACTCAAATGGGCTGTCTTGTCTTTTGCGAGCCCTGGTATCGCTTGTTTAATTAAGAGTTTCCCCATTTGCAAAAGTTATGAGAGATATCTCCTTCCGCACTCCTCTATTCGGTTTTTTGTCTTGTGACCTTTTATCCTTGGGTTGTATAACCGTTTGGAGTTTAGCATGGCGCTTGGTGTTGGGATGTTGGTCGAAATCTATTTTCAGCCCTGCTGCATTTCCGTTTTCCTATCAGTAATTGTAAAATAGGGAGACCTTCCTCCAGTAATTTGTGTTCTTGGCCTTATCAAACACTGGACTATTGTCTTTAATTGTTTTTGCATCTTGTTTGTCTATTTTTTAATGAGTACCAAATAGCTTTGACAACTACTGGTTTATATTATAGCTCGAGATCTGGTAACGCTGGGCCCCTTTCATTCTTGCATATTTTTCGTTATTCCCCTCAAAGTTCTTGACCTTTTGTTCTTTCAAATGAATTTTGTTATTATTTTGTCTGCCTCAACCAAGCTGCCTGTGGTCATTTTATTGGTATAGTCCTAAATCTGTAAGCTCATTTTGACAGTAATTAAGTTGGTGTTGCAGAACCAAGAGCAACGTCTCTTTGGCTCTGTCTCTGTCTCTGTCTCTGTCTCTGTCTCTGTCTCTGTCCCTCTTTCTCTCCAACTCTTTCAGGCTTACTTTATTTCTCTAAAGAGGGTTTTGTAGTCTTGCCTATACCGTAGTAAGTTACCACGTAAACGTTTTATGCCTTTCTGTAATAGAAGGGAATTTGTCTTTCTATCTCTTTGTCCTCGGTTTTGTCAATAATATACTGAGAGGTTAATGATTTCTGGGAGTTTGTTTTGCATCCTGCTACTTTTCCGAAGGTATTATTTGCTTCGATTAGTTGTTGGTTTTCTTTTTTTTTCCTCCATTGAATCTCGGGGATTCTCTAAGTGAATCAGCATATTGTCTGCAAACAGAGATATTTCTCCCCCTTCTTGCCTGTATTTGTTCCCCAGATTTTTAAAAATTTAATTATTATGATTAGTATTCCCAATACTATGGCAAATAATAGTGGAAACAGTGGGCATTATTCTCCTACCCCAATCTTATTAAGACTTTCCAAGTTTTCTCCTTTACAAATTATGGATTTTAGGTAGATTCAGTCGAACATATAAAGTCCTTTTGTTCCTATGCTCTTAGTGTTTTTGTTGTAAAGGGGTACCATATGTGGTCAAAGGCTTTTTTGAGGTCTACTGATCTAATAATAGATTTTTTACTATTTTTATTAATATTATTCGTTATATTTATATTTTCTTAAATCAAACCATACCTGTACTCTTGGTTTAACTCTAATGTGATCATAGTATATAGTTTCAAAAATATATTGTGATCATCTCCTTGCTAATATTTTATTTATTATTTTTGCAACAACATTCATTAGCTATGTGAGATACAGCCTTCTCTCTTCCGGTTTAAGTAGCTAGAGCATATTTGTCTCAGAGGAAATGTTTGGTAAGGTGGATTCTATTTTTGTGAAGTTTATATAGAATAGGATTTAATTGTTCTTTAAATATTTTATAGAATTCCCTGGCTAATCCATCTGGACCTGGTTTTTCCTTTCTTTTCTTGGAGAGTTTATTTATGGCTTGCCTAATTTCTCTTTATGCTATTTTCTGTTCTGTTAACCTGGGTATTTTATACAGGTTGTGTCAAAAATCTGAATATAGTTTTGCACCTTACTCCATACCTTGGGTAGCTTAAACCACACTGACTTTTGGGATGCTCTATTTTTGGCAGCTATTCCTCTCTTTCAAATAACTTTATCGTTTTCTTGGCACGTCATTGGTTATAATGGTTTCTGATCATTTTATTTCTGTTTATTATGAATTCTTACTTTTACTTTTGATTTCCATTATTTGCTCC
>NW_025383712.1:0-6386 GCF_016433145.1 Gracilinanus agilis
GGTGGTGGACCCCGTGGTGGTTGTGGTGGTGATGCTGAGAGCGACGCGACGCCGCCATCTCCCCACTCCCTCGGCTCGGTCACTGCGGCAACCGGGCCAGTGCCCGCCCCCACTTCCGCCAGAGCGGGGCCAATCAGCTCCCGCAGCCACGGAAGCGAGGACGCCAAGGGAAGCAACGGCTACGGCCGCGAGAGCTGCTGGGAACGAGAGGGCGGAGCCATTCAGGAAACAGCGAATGAAGACGACCGTATCTCCTAAGAGGAGGGACTTGAGGTTGGAGGGGCGGGGAAGGAGTGAATGGGACCAGGGCTACCTCCTCAAGAATGGGAGCGGTTAGGAGGTGGGACTTAACCCTGAGGGACGAGCCGTCGGGGAAGGGGCAGATAGAGAGCCGCCTTACCGAGGATGGGAGAGGTTAAGGAACGGAGCTCATCTCATCCGTAAGAAGTCGTCCAAGAAAGACCAAATGAAAAGGGCGGTCTCTATGGGTAGGCGGGACTAAGGCCTGCGGGCAGGGCCACAGAGGAATGAGTAAAGCGTGGGAAGAACCACTTCTGAGGAAGTGGGCGGAGCTTAACTATGAGGGAGGAGCCATTCAAGAAGGGTCGAATGGGGAGGGTCCTCTCCTTGGAGAGGCGGGGCTAAGACCGGGGGCGGAGCCGGCGGGGAGTGCCTCCCTCCCTCCCTGCCCAGCCATCCTACACCCAAGTCCCGCAGGTTTCCATCTCTAATAGGCATCGTCCCCTGCCCTCCAGGAGCTTCCACTCTCTCCTTGATGTGCCCGTCACCTTGACCTTGACTCTCAGGTCTAGTTTACCTGGGCTTCCTGTCCCTAGGTCGGGCAGGGACCAAAATGCTAAGACCTTCGGGCTCCAATCCTGGTTCTCCTATTCAGCATCCGGTCGACCCTGAACCAACCCTGCCAGGGAATTCAGTTGACCTCGATTTCATCATCTGTGAAATGGAAAGGAAAGGTTGTCCAGATAAACTCTAAGGCTGTGACCGTCTCCTTGATGTCCCCAAAACAAGATTGATGAAAGGTTTTTGTTGTGCACAGATAGATACTCTGGGGAAGATACACCATTTATATGAGATACAAAGTGTTTAAGTTATTTTTTTAAATGTGACCTGAGGTTCGAGAGAAATGAAAGTGGAGTAAGAGAATCTTAGAAAGAGTCCCCAAAGGGTGGGTCATGGAATTCAAGGGTGAGGGTCCCAGAGAAGCAAATAAACCAGGATAAGGCCAGAGAGCCAGGGTGGCACCTGGTTGTGTGAAGGAGAATCATAAAGTACAAAGTAACTAACCTCTCTCACTTGGAAAAATAGCAACAAAGCTTTATGACTTTGTCTTCCCCAGCCCCCCAGCATTTCTTCCTCCAGTTCTTCCTGGCCTCCTTTTCATCTTCCAGCCCTCTATTCTTAGCCTCTCTCTCTCAACCCTTAAGCTCCACCAAGCTTTCTAGATCCTCTCAGTAATTCCCTTCCAACTCTGAGAAAATGTGGCAAAGTGGAAAGATCAAATAATGCATTTCTGTCCTTGTTCTGCTTCGTACTAAGAAAATAAACTGATTTATACCTGCAGGGACATAAAAAATACCTATTGACCGTGTTGATAGCTTGTCTTCTTATTGTTTCTCCCATCAGACAGTAAGGTCCTTGAGAACTGGAACTGTCTTTTGCCTTTGTATCCTCAAGTCTTAGCAATGCCTGGCATATAACAGACTTCATCATTGCCAAATGACTGATTTATACATTGTAAAGTACTTTGCAAATATCTCATTTGATCCTCATTTCTACCCTGTGAGGTAGGTGCTACTGTTATCCTCCCTTAGAGGTAAGGAAACTAAGGTTCAGAGAGCTTGTCCTAGGTCAAAGAAGAAGCTAATTAGTTTCAGAGACAGGATCTGAAACCTGGCCTTCCATGCTGATGACTATCTGATCAAAACATCGCATTTTGAAGAGGGGAGAAATTGAGGTCCATAGAAGGTGACTTGCCTCCCTCAGACACTATCTGTGTAACTTTGGGCAATTCAGGTAACTTTCCTTTACTGTAAAATGAAGACAATAATAGCATCTCCTTCCCAGGGTGATGCTATTTGTAAAGCACTTAGCACAGGGCCTGGCACATAGTAAATTCTATATAAACACTAGTTAATAGTAATAAATTTTAACCCTGTCTCCTCCAACTTCCACCTCTCAACATCTACTTTATAATAATGGCTATATAAATTGTTTGGCATTTCCCCCCACAACTTAGGGACCAGAAAATAGTTGTTACTGGTTTTGGTCCCCATGAGGCACCTTCATGACAGAATAAAGAGCTAGGTTGGAAAGACCTGAGTTTGAATTTTGCCTCAGACATTTCCTTGCTGTGTAACCCTGGGCTTCACTTCAACCTCTGTCTCAGTTTCCTCAACTGTAGAATGAGAATAACAACAAACAGTACCATCCTCCCAAGTTTTTGTGAGGATCAAATGAAAGAATTTGTAAAGTGTTTAGCTCAGTGCCTGGCACACAGAAACATTTAATAAATGCTTGTTTTTTTTTGTTTTCTTCCTGCTTTCCCTAAACTAGAGTTGATGAACCCTTTAGAGATCATGTTCCCAAACTGTACCTTCAAGCCTCTTGTGAGCCTTCCCCACCCCACCCCCCATTACCACAGACAGCAGAGGAAAGAAGTGCTCATATTGGGTGGCTGGGCGGAGGAGGGGGGGATGTGATCATTGTCCTCAGGCATGGTGGAGAAGGGTAATGGAGCAGCCCCCTCCATGCCACTAGGGATACGCATGCCTTGTCTTCACCAACCCAGAGCCTAACCCAATCCTATACTGTTCTACAAGCTAAGTCAGACCAACACACCAAGAACACCTCAGAAATGAACCAGTCTTCCTGGGATCAAAAACTTAGAGCTTAAATCACTGAGTCTAAAATCTTCCTTTTCAGCTAAGGAAATGGAAAACTCGGAGTAGCTCACTGACTCCCAAGATCACACCATATATCCAGGATTTGAACCTAGGTCCACTTATTTCCACTCCAACACTTTTCTGTCAGCCCCCTGCTGGTTTGGGTGAGGTTTCAGGTGAGGAAAAACATCTGACTAAAGAAATGGTGTAAATATACCATGTACCATGTGTCAATTGCTAGGCCAGAGAAGAAGAAGTAGGAAAAGAGTGAAGCTTTTCCTGGAACATTTCTCCTTGGAAAAGAAGGGGACAAGTGATAGCTTGAAAGTCAGCCTTTCATATGTTACCTTGTATGTTCCTAACAACTGCCCAGGAAAGTTGATGCTATTATCATTTCCATTTTACAGATGAGGAAGCTGAGGCAAATAGGTGAAGTGGGGAAAGGGAACAAGCATTGATTAGCCAGGAGATGTCCTTTACAAATAGCCATTCAATTTAAGTGACTTGCTTAGGGTCAGACAGCAAGTGTCCTGACTCTGGACCCAACACACTCTAGTCACTGTGCCACCTGGCAGCGTCTAAGACCTGACTATGCTATTTCCCTGCTCAAAAGCACATAATGGTTCCCTGTTGCATCTACAAGAAAATAATGTGAGCGTAGTTCCTTTTTACCTTTGAAATCACATCTTGGGTTGGAAAGTGTGTTGCCTGGCCCCATAGCAAGTGCTTAATAAATGTTCTCTCTCCACGTCTCTTTCCCTTTCTCTCCCTCTCTATTTGTCTATATCCACTTATATACTATGTAGACTTAGAGTCCAGAGACTTCAGTTTAAGTGGCACCTCTAATGAGGCAAGCCCTCCACTCTCTGAGTCATGTTGCAGAATGTGCAAAACACAGGGCCTTCTGTTTGTGCTTCCCTCATAATCAGACTCTTATGAGGTCAGAGTAGATCTTAGTTTGCAAGGAAGGAAACAGACTGAAGAATAAGCTTTTGGGGTATATTGGAATGCATTGGAATGAGTGATCTGGAGTCTGTGTGTGTGTATGTGTATGTATCTATGTAAGATAATAAGGAAAAAGACTTAAAAATATTTATAGCTGCGTTCTTTGTGGTGACAAAAAATTGGAAAATGAGGGGGCATCCATCGATTTGGGAATGGCTGAACAAATTGTATCTGTTGATGATGTTGTGCTCAAAGAAATAATGAACTGGAGGAATTCCATGCGAACTGGAAAGACCTCCAGGAATTGATGCAGAGTGAAAAGAGCAGAACCAGGAGAACATTATTCACAGAGACTGATACACTGTAGTACAATCAAATATAATGGACTTCTCTACTAGCAGCAATGCAATGACCAGGAGACAATCTAGAGGGACTTATGAGAAAGAACACTATCTACATCCAGAGAAAGAACTGTAGGAGTAGAAACAAAAGAAAAACAACTGCTTGATCACATGGGTCAATGGGGATAAAATTGGGGATGTAGACTCTAAACAATCACCCTAGTGCAAATATCAATATATGGAAATAGGTCTTGATCAATGACACATGTAAAACCCAGTGGAATTGCATGTTGGCTATTGGAGGAGGGTGGGAGTAGGGGAGGGTAAGAACATGAATCATGTAGCAAAGGAAAAATATTTTTAATTGATTAATTAAACTTTTTAAAAAATATATCTATGTATCCATTCCATCTCAGGCTAGATCTCTATCTTGGTCTTGACCTCGATCTCAATCTTTATATCTGTATGTAATGAGAGAGCTTCCTGATAAGTGTCCAGACCTCAGAGCAACAGCAAGATTCCCTGCCTTGTTTCACCCCAGCATGAGGGGTCTTAAGAAGCCACCTTCTGGCTATAAGAGACCAAGGGGCTATATATACCGTGGTATGATGGAGGAAGGGTTTTCTGGTTAACTTCAAAACTGGAAGTATCAATGACAGAGAAGGAACTGAATTGACAAACAGAAGGATGAGCCCTTTTCCTCTTTTCCTCTCAATGGTTTTCAAGTGGGGCAGAATTACTAGGAGCCTCTGAGCGTTTGCCTTATCTCCCTACTGACTGCCATGTATCCCTGAGCACACGGTACCCGGGCTTTTGTGATGGAGCCTCTTTTCTGATCTCATATAAATGAGAATCCAGAGGAAGAACAGAGCTCAAAAGCTTAGAAAGACTGAAGCATCCAAGAGAGAGAGAGTTAGCAACCAGAATTGGTAGCACATATCAGAACTCAGCAGGAACTGAGTCCAGTGAGATGATAACCTACAAGAATGATCTGCTTGACTCAGTCCAGCAGTGTCAAAGTCTTTGTCTCATGGAGAGCTAACTCAGATGAGCATGGGGTTAAGAAACTCCTTCACTGTCAGCATCACTCTTGGTGGAAGTCATATTGGTGGAAGCTCTCCAAGGGGAGGAAAAGATTCCCAGAGCCAGCTAAAACCATGTGTCTCCAACATGGATGCCTCACTATCTTTATATCTTAAGTTTTAGCCTACTTTCCCTAGAGACAAAGCAAATGCAGAGGGGAAGTACATTCATTCCCATTGGAGGACTGTTTTTGTAACTTCTCTCCTTGTTATATCTTCTCAATAAATATCCTTTTGTAAATGTTAATTGCTATCAACTGGTTAATCAATACTGGTGAAGTATACTAGGTAGAAGTATAGGAGCAGTAGTCCTAGAAATACTCTTGTCCCTAGAGAATCTTGAGCCAATGCACCTCTGCTTTCTTGGCAGCCCAAGATATTCAGTACTCTACCCTTTCTTGCCAAAGTATAGAGCTGCTAGATCAGATAGTGAGTCTCACTATGGGCCACCCACTAGGGCCTCAGGTAATAGCAGTAAATTCATTTCCCTGAGCTGGTCCCTGCTTCTCCCATTTACCTCCCAAGAGCAAAATGTTTAAATGAAATGCTATTCATAACAAATGGCAAAAATTACAGACTCCCTTTCATAATACAATGAAAGTCTGTCTAGTTCTCAGCTACAAACTGACTAAACTATGGGCAGGGGCATGCCAGGCCAAACTGCCTTTGGATTCAGGATAGGGGTAGATGGAAATGAATTCCTGTTCCTTTAGGCACCTTGGGTAAAGAGAGGCTGGAATCAATGGTTCTCTGCCCTCTGCTCATGCCCCAGTCAATAACCAAGGAGAATTATCCACCAGCACAGAAAGATGTAGTGTAATATATGAAAAGTAGAATTATTACATGTAATATTAATAAAATATTGTGATCGCCATTATAAAATTTACTCACAAGTCAGGAGTCCATTAGTAGCTCTTAATAATGTAATTTTTTAAAAAATGGAGATATATGAAAAAGAAGAATGAAGGAAGGGGGAGAAAATCTCAGCTATCTAGAAAAATACCTAAGCCAAAATCCCAAGCCCGCCAAACTGTTTAGTCTGCAAAGCCCTTGAGTGCTGAGAGAGAGAGAGAGAGAGAGAGAGAGAGAGAGAGAGGAGAGAGAGAGAGAGAGAG
>NW_025383713.1:0-3359 GCF_016433145.1 Gracilinanus agilis
GGAGGAGGAAGAGGAGGAGAAGAAGAAGAAGAAGAAGATTTGGAGAAATGAGTCATTATGAAGAGTGGATATGATGATAATAATAATAGGCAACATTAATTTAGTGTCTAAGGTTTATAAAGCACTTCATATTCATAATTCTACTTGATCCTCATAACAACCCTATAAGGTGGGTGCCATTAACTTGACTTCATTTTTATATAGATATGCGTTAACCTCTTCAAGTGAATCAGTGTCTGAGGCAGGCTCTCAATCCAGGTCTTCTTGACTACAAGCTCGATCTATTATGCTATTCCTTAGTAGAATTAAAGAATAAACATGAGCAAGGAAAGGTGCCTAGAATAAGACCTCCAGAACTGATTGTATGTATGGAACAAGTGAGTGAGAAAAGAGACATCCAAGATAAGACCCTCAAAGCCAGTTCTGTGTTATACTGAGTGGGTGACCAGGGACAGCAGGTTCTAGAACAAATATTCCTTGCTTGTTTAGTTGGCCAAAAGGTGCTTAGACCAATTTCAAATAGAATTGGATTTGGAGACAACAATAGATCCCTGGCAGATATGAGATATTGGCTTGGTATGGTTAAGTCTCCATAGTAGGAGAAATATTTGGGAAATTAGTGTGTTGTCAGGACAAAAGTATAACTAGTGAGGGTGCAGCTGGGTGGCTCAGTGGATAGAGAGTCAGGACCAGAGACAAGAGGGTCTGAGTTCAAATTTGACCTCAGATACTTCTGGCCATGTGACCCTGGGTAAGTAACTTAACTCCAATTGCCTAAAAAAAAAAAACCCCAAAGTGGCAAGTTGCAAATTACCTATAAATGTGAGAGTCAGTTCACAGATGTTTTGTCTGGGTTCCTGCACCACTCTTGCTCATTCTCATCACTTGAATGCCTGCCACGCTGTTGCCTAGATCTCTTGATAACTGCTTCCCCACCTGTTTCCCTATTAGTTACTCTTCAAACATCTCCACAATTGCAGGCTTCTTGGGTCTTGATCCTATGCTGGACTTTTGGCTTCTTCTGCTTCTAGATACTTTGTTAATGATTGTTCCTAATTTTACTACCCAGCTCTGACCTATAATGTATCCTGAACTAATAGTCTCAGCTGATACTCAATCCATTTTTTACTCAACATTTTTCATACTTGCCTGCCATGGCTTTCCTTGATGACCACCCACTGATGGGTAGAACTTACAGGGAGGCAGATTTCAGATCAGTGTAAAGAAATTTTTTCTCACAATTAGAGCTACTGAGAAATGTACCGGAGGTAGTGAGTCACTAGAGATCATCACCAAACATCTTTAGGTGAAGGTTGGATGATGACTTGTTGGGCAAGAATTCATGCTTCACAGAGAGATTAGGCAAGATGACCTCTGAGGTTTCCTCTAGTGCTCCAATTCTCTGAATCTATAAATAAGACCTATCAGTATGTATTTCTGGATTTGCCTACATTTTCCATTCACATCTGTTGGGTCTTTTTTTCTTTTGCCATTTCAAAAGAAACCTGCTCTCCTACTGAAGGGAACATTGCCACCTCCAGCAGACTCTGGTGAGCAGCTGTTTCTTTCATAACACCTCTAGACAGAGCTACTCTAAGGTTTACTGTTATCTCACTAACAACACTTCACTCCTTTCCCATGCTCTTACGTCACCATTAAGAACCATAAAGGAAAGAGAAAGATTCATTCTAAACGAAACCATGAAATCTTTCTGGACACCCCCCCTCCTCTCTTTATTTCCCCAACTCCCCCTCACCTCCCCTAATGGTTCCTGTCCTGAAGCCCAGTCCCATTAGTATTTGAAATTTACCTTGGCTCAGGAATATCTGAAAATTCCATAGTCCATGCACAGCTGGGGTGTGGGTATATGATCTGCCCAGGCCTTGGTTTTGCATATGGCAGGCTGTCCTGCCATGGGGCAAGGAGGAATGTCAGTGTGGTGTTTGGCCAAGAGGTGATGGCAAAGGACGAGATAGTAACTGAAATAGCCTTATGGTTTGACATCTCTGCAGTCACAAGGTCTTGGTCTTATGTTTTCTTCCCCCTCTCCAGTCTATGATTGCTTATACTATTTTTTCCCAGTGGTTAGAGGCAATAACACCTGTGCAACCTCCTTAACCAATTCTGAGAGTTTGTTTGAGCTGTGCAAAAATCTTGCCAACTTTTTTCTTCTTGAAGCTGCCGAGATAGAGGAAAATCTTCCAAAAAGTCAGACCAGCTCTGATGTCAGAAAAAAATGAAGGACATATTATATGAGACTGAAAAATGGGATTATTTTAATATAAATAAAATTCCTCCTCAAATTTAAATATGTGCTGTACCCAATAGATATACTTCAGTGGATCTTATACATATGTGTTCCCTCCATTTGTGTAGAGGGAAACAATCTAGACCTATTCATCCAGTACAGTTCTTATCTATGTTCTCCAATAGATCCTCCACAGAGAAGTGAAAATTTTTATTACATTGGCTAAATATTTTAGGAGAAAATCTTTATACAGAAAATTTAAAATACCATTTTCTTGAGCAATTACATTTGGTACAGGTTAATATATGAACTAAGTTTCTTTTTTTTAAACATTTATTAATATTCGTTTTTAACATAGTTACATGATTCATGCTCCTACTTTCCCCTTCACCCTCCGCACCCCCCCACCTCCATAGCTGACGCACATTTCCACTGGTTTTATCATGTGTCGTTGATCAAAACCTATTTCCAAATTGTTGTTAGTTGCATTGGTGCAGTTGTTTCGAGTCTACATCCCCAATCATGTCCACCCCAACCCATGCATTCAAGCAGTTGTTTTTCTTATATTTTTCCTCTCCTACAGTCCTTCCTCTGAATGTGGGTAGCATCTTTACCATAAATCCCTCAGAGTTGTCCTGTGTCATTGCATTGCTGCTGGTACAGAAGTCCATTACATTCGATTTTACCATAGTATATCAGTCTCTGTGTATAGTGTTCGTCTGGCTCTGCTCCTATCGCTCTGCATCAATTCCTGGAGGTCTTTCCAGTTCACCTGGAACTCCTCCAGTTTATTATTCCTTTGAGCACAATAGTATTCCATCACCAGCATATACCACAATTTGTTCAGCCATTCCCCAATTGAAGGACATACCCTCATTTTCCAGTTTTTTGCCACCACAAAAAGCACAGCTATAAATATTTTCGTACAAGTCTGTTTATCTATGATCTCTATGGGATACAAACCCAACAGTGGTATGGCTGGATCAAAGGGCAGGCATTTTTTTTATAGCCCTTTAAACATAGTTCCAAATTGCCAGCCAGAATGGTTGGATCAGTTCACAACTCCACCAGCAATGCATTAATGTCCCAATTTTGCCACATCCCCTCCAGC
>NW_025383714.1:0-2955 GCF_016433145.1 Gracilinanus agilis
GAGAGAGAGAGAGAGATTGAGAGAGATTGAGAGATTGAGTATTTTTCTTTAAAGCAAGCCTAGGGTTGTATGAGAGAAGCTGACTCCTTGTACCTTATTTTCTTTGGGACCTTAATATGAATAAGTGCTGTTTAGCTTATGTTGAAACATAGCCTTGATGCAGTAAAAAAGAATATTGGATTCAGAGTGAGAGGATCTGGGTACAAATCTTGCCTCAAACACTACCTCTGTGACCTTAGGCAAGTCACATCTCTCTGGATCTCTGTTTCTTCATCTCAAAAAGAGGAGTCTGAATTCAAAGACCTCTATTGTGGTTTCCACCTTTAAATCTATGGGATCATAAGTTTCTTCTCTAAATAGGCTGCAAAGTAGCTTGTTACCTTTTATCTTTCAGCCCCTTTCTAATTCTGAAGAAAGAATATTTATTTTTATGTTAATGAACCAGGTGCATGTTGGTTAAGAAGTATCCACCCTTTGCTTGGATAACTTGTGCTCAGTACTTAGAGGAATTTGCAGCCAACTTGAAGAATAAATATAGGGATATGAGAAAAAATAGTATTAGGTTTAATTAATTTTTTTCAACTAGAAAGACCACACGCAGTGTCTCATGTGAATCGCACACTGGCCCATATTCAAAAACATGGAAGATGCATTTTCAGCTGCCATGCATAGGTCTGGTTTCATTAAATGTAGACCTCAATTAGGTTGGTAGACAAGCAGACAAGCAGACACTGGATCCTTCTATGATAGGAATTTCCCTTTGCTGAATGTCCTCTGATAAGATAAGCATTGAAGAGAGGGCAATCTTAATGCTTTGGAGGCTGGGCAGATGTCTCCATCTGCTTTAAAATCATTTTGTAGGTAGGAAGAAAGGGCTGAGATTTGCTTTGACATGAGCACAGATTGTTTGTTTTTTTCTTTTGTCCTTTCATTGAAATGAGTGTGTTTAAGGGCTAATTAAATCCATATGTTTCTGATTTATTTACACTTAACTCATCAAAATGTTGTTTTGTAATAGTTTTTTTGAAGTCCAAGACACCCCTTTTGAGCCTTTTTCCTAAGAACAAGGAATTTTCCAAGTGCCAAACAACTGTAGGACTAAGTACCAGAAGGTTCAAATATGTTTCAAAATTCAAGACTAACAAGGTTAAGCTGCTTTCTTAAGATGGCCAAATGCCCCTCAGCTGAGTTCACAGTGACCTTCTTGAATGACCAAGGCAGTAGCTTCCCCCCTTCCTATAGTCTTGCAGCCACTTTGGTAACATATGGTAATAGAGAAACCTCAAGCAAGAAAAATGATGGCAGTAAAAGGCACTTACAGTTTAGAAAATGATTCACAAGAGAAAAAAATATTAAGGAAAGACATGGGACCTCTGCTGGTACATTATGTATAATGTATCTGTTGATATATAGTTATTTTGCTAAGGTTATAAAGAATGACAGATCTGAAAGAGATCTTAGGGATTTTTATCCAACCCTCACACATAAGGAAACTAAGGCACCAGAAAAGCCAAGTGATTCATCACAGGTCACACATGTAGTAAACAACCACACTGGGATTTAAAGTAAGGTCTTCTGAAGTCAGAGCCCAAGGCTCTTTAATATTGAACCACAGCATTTCTCTTCTATTCATACAGCCAGTTCCCTGAGTAAAATGAAGCAGGGAAGGAGGGGCATAAAAGGATCATTGGATAATAGATGATGAATCCAACTCCCTCATTTTACACATTTTACAGCTGAGGAAATAGAGACCCAGAAAAAGTTATGTGACTTACCCAAGGACACAGGCAGTATAGAGGTAGGATTTGAACTCAGGTCCCTTAACTACAGTGTCTTTCTGCTATATCATGTTACCTCTTTATTTTAATACTTTGCCAGCATACTGATTTTCTGACATGTTTTCATTTGCCCCAATTTGCCTCCCCAAATGCTACCAAAATGAGGGGGCAGTAGATGGAGATTAGTGATGTCATATTCAGAACTCATATAGATTTTTTTTTTTATAATTTTTTTTTTAATTTTAAACCCTTAACTTCTGTGTATTGACTCATAGGTGGAAGATTGGTAAGGGTAGGCAATGGGGGTCAAGTGACTTGCCCAGGGTCACACAGCTGGGAAGTGTCTGAGGCCGGATTTGAACCTAGGACCTCCCGTCTCTAGGCCTGGCTCTCAATCCACTGAGCTACCCAGCTGCCCCACTCATATAGATTTTTTAAGGCAAAGAGATATGAAGAAATGACCACCAAGAAAAAACAAGCAGACCAGTCTTCTTAGATTCTCGGATCAGGCTGACCTTAGGAGCTTTAAAGATGGACTTTTCCCAGTGAAGGAGGAGCTTTAAGGATAGATGTGTGCTCCAGCTGTGGAAGCAATTGACCCTAACCAACCAGAGCAAAAAGAAAGTTCTGGTAGTAGTTCAGAGAAGAAGCCACAGATGGACACCAGAAAAAGTAAAAGAGGCCCTTTGGACTTTAAGTCACCACATCTATTAAGAGTTTGTACTAGGGAGGATCAGTGGAATAGACTTGGGGTAAGTGACATCAGCAAGACAGTGTATGATAAACCCAAAGAGCCCAATTTGGGGGACAAAAATCCACTATTTGACAAAAACTGTTGGGAAAATTGGAAAAGAACATGGGAGAGATTAGTTTAGATCAACATCTCGCACCCTACACCAAGATAAATTCAAAATGGGTGAATGACTTGAATATAAAGAAGGAAACTATAAGTAAATTAAGTCAACACAGAATAGTATACTTGTCAGATCTATGGGAAAGGGAAAATTTTAAAACCAAGCAATAGTTAGAAAAAAATTACAAAATGTAAAATAAATAATTTTGATTATATTAAATTTAAAAGGTTTTATACAAACAAAAACAATGCAACCAAAATCAAAAGGGAAACAACAAATTGGGAAAAAATCTTTATAACAAAAAACTCTGACAGGAGTTTTAT
>NW_025383715.1:0-3558 GCF_016433145.1 Gracilinanus agilis
ATAATATATTGTATAATATATAACTAGATTATATATAAATTATATATGAATATATGAATATAAATAAACATATATTTAATTCTTTAAAACTTATACTTTAAAATTCTTAAAACCAGTCACCTAGGTAGGTGGCTGGGCCTCGAGTCTGGAGGACCTGGGTTCAAATGTGGCCTTCCCAGCTGTGTGACCCTGGGCAAGTCACTGAACTCCAATTGCCTAGCCTTTACCGATCTTTATCTTAGTATTGGTACTAAGATAGAAGGGAAGGGTTTCCAGAAACAATCTTAAAGCTCTGTGTGTGTGTATAATATTATAAAATACATAGGGTATGTAGGATTGCTTTGCTGCTAGTGAAGACGGGGTGGGGGGTCCCCTTATCCCCGGCCCCCAGACTTTGGCTAGAACCAATCTCCATTTTTTCTTCCTTTGGTGTCTAGAGTTCCGGAAGGAATATTGCAAATGAAGACTCCTGGCATCAGCCCCATCCTCAGAAGATTCCGCTTCCCCAACTTTGCCCCTGGGGTCCCCGTTCCCCTCGTGACCTCCTCCCACTCACCCAGGACTTCCCCTGGTCTGGCCCACCCCTGCGGCAGGTCCCGCTCTCTTCGGGGTTTGATTGGATCTTGGCCACCAGGATGGGGTGAGTTTGGGGGTGAGGAGCCCCATTTGGGTCGGATTGTCCATGTCCCACTTTCCCCTCAGGCCCAGAGGCTCAGGGCTGGACCCACCCTCTGTGCCCCTGGCTCCCTGGGAACTCTCGGGGCGGCGTCTCTTCCGGGGTCCTTTGCCCCTCTGCTCTGCTCACCCTTCCCACCAATGGACCAAGGCGGTGTCCCGGAGTGGGACACGGTGGGGGCGGTGCTCCGTGATGCCCCCCAGTTCTCTACAAGCTGGGAGCCAGGCTAGGGCCGTTCTCCACACATTTTAAGGCGCCCTCCATCCCTGCAGCAGCCCGTGCCCAGGCCCTATCATGCCAGCTCTGCCCTCGCCTCGCCTTCTTTCCCCTCTAGCCTTGGCTCTGCTTGCTGGAACAGGGCTTGGTGCTCTCGAGGCCTAGAACCTCTCTGCCCCAGTGCACCCCGACCCCCCTCCTCTTCTGAGGCTACCTGCGAGCCCTCATTTTGGAGACTTTGGCTGTGGTCCCCCTGCCGCAGGGGTGGCACCGTAGGAGCAGCGATGGAAGAAGGAGCTGCTCCGCCAAGTGGAGGAACCCTTTGGAAAAACTTTTCATTGACAAAACTCTTAGGGAGTTGACTTAAGAAGGAAATTAGAGGCCAGGAAGGAAGGAAGAAAGTTGCCAAGTTGCTGCATGGATGCAGAGTCAGGGAGGGAAGAAAGAAAGTGAGGAGGGGAGACGCTGACAATTCTCATTTTTCTGGTTTGGGATCTCCTGCCAATTTGTGATTCAGAAGCCGTTTACTGGGAAGGGGTCCCTGGGCCAGGGCAGGGGGTGGGGGTGGGGACGACAACTCCCAGATGGTGGACGGGAGAGGATGAGAGGAGAGGGGAATGGCTGAATGGGGACCTCCAGAACTTGAAGCAGGGCTCCCCCCAGGAAGAGAGGAGCTGGGAGGGATGGATGGTTCAGGGTTTACTTTGGGCCGTGGAAACTTCTCTCCTCTCCCCCATTGCAAATCCCATTTCTGGCAGCCCAGAGGGGCGTGGAGTGGCCCAGCTATGGGCAGGTCCTGGAGGGCATCCTTCTCCCTCAGTTTCCCTCATCACAGCCCCAGAAACTTCTCAGCAATTCAGGGTAGGCCTCTTGCAATGATCCGACTCTCGTTTACTTTATGGGCTATCGGTGGCAAAACTAACCTCCGACCATCCTTTCTTCCATCCCCAATCTTAGTCCCTGGGGGCTAAGGACAGGCTGATTCCCTGCTGTGCCAGGCAGGAGTGAAGCATCCCGTAATTTATTCCCCATAGGTGGGTTCTATGATCACTGAGACCTGGCCAGCTGCACTGTCTCCGGGTTATCCGGATTTTCCTATTATTAGCTGGTGTTTGGGAATGTTCTACACTATCCCTAACTCCGTCTGGAATGGCCATTCGGAGATCGGCCCTCCTTTTCTCCAGAGTCCTAGTTATCGATGGCCGGGAGAGGAGGGAGGATGCTCAGAATTGGTTCAGAGATGGCCACGTCCCCCACCCACCTTGGCTCCATCTGCCTGGTACTCGAAGCTCTGGGGCTGATCCCACAGAGATTCCCAAGTGAGTTGGAGAGGCCTTGGACTCTCCCTCTTTATCAATGAACAAACAATTTATTAAGCACCTACTATGTGCTAGACTCTGGGGTTTCTGTGTGAAAGACCTCCCCCATTAGTCAGTGAGCCCCTCAAGGGCAAGGATTGTTTTTTAGCTTTCTTTATATCCCTGGCACTCAGGAGAGTACCTGACACATAGTAGGAGCTTCATGCCTGACAGCCCTTGAGGCGTTTACATTCTAAGGGAGAATACATGTACACACATAGGTATGTACACACATAGGTATGTACAGGTCATTTACAAGTCAGAGCCATGGTGACCTTGGAGAGGAAGACGTGGCGGCCCAAGGGGATCAGGGAGGGGCCTCAGCAGAACTTGCTTCTTGACTGAATGAATCATGAAGGAAACCAGGAATTCCCCAGCCCCAGCTCTATCGTCCTCTTTCTCCTGTCCACCACGGCCCTTTCCCTCCTCTATCCCATCATTCGCCAATCAGAATTCCTGGCAGTTGGTATTGGGGAAGAGGCTGGAGGGCGGTGGTCAGCTTCCACTCCTGACTCCTGTGCAGGGCACTGATGCAGGGATGGGTTTCCCTTGGCCTGTCCGCCTTGGTGCCGCCATCTCACACTTTCGATTTGGACTCCACGGACCCCACGGTTGGTCGATCATTTTCTCCTCCTTCCAATATATCGTCCTGTATATTTTTCATCTACGTCATAATAACGGAGACAATAAAGACCAAAGGTACCTGTGGTCCAGCCTCTTTCTCAGTGTTGCCACTGAAAGCCAGTGTCATGGGGGCTACCATCTTGGATTTCCAGTCCTACTGCCAAGGATCTCCAGCCTTGTCCCCTTGGGATTCCAGCCCTGCTTGGAGCTGCCACTACACCTGTGATGAAGAGGACCCGCCTGGCCCCATCGTCTGTCATCTGTCCCCACCCATCTCCAAATGACGCCCCATTCCTTCCCCTCCCCAAGTGTTGTCTCGTCCCTATTAAGCTTCTCTGACTTTCAAAGCTCTTGGCAGAACAAGACTGTACTCCCTTCCCTCTCTGCGTCCTCATCCAGATTCTAACAACCTTCCCTCTCAGGCACTTCTTTCTGGTGTCTTCCCTCCGGGAGCTATCAGGCGGAGGGGAGAGAGATCATCCAGCAGGACTAGAGGAATCATGGGGGCCTCCTGGAGGGAGGGAGTCCTGGGCTAGTCTTTGAAGAGGAGTAAGATTTTGAAAGTGGGAGATTAATTGAAGGAGAAAGAATCTTGTGGATGGGGGGGAGAGAGAGAGAGAGAGAGAGAGAGAGAGAGAGAGAGAGAGAGAGAGAGAGAGAGAGAGAGAGAGAGAGAGAGAGAAA
>NW_025383716.1:0-4326 GCF_016433145.1 Gracilinanus agilis
GAAACAGAAACAGAAACAGAAACAGAAACAGAAACAGAAACAGAAACAGAAAAAATAAGCCTTTTGTTGAGGGAGTGAAGCACTAAAGCACAATTTAAGGGATGGTTAAGAGGTGGTTATTGGGGCCATTGGGTCTTCCTAACCCTCAGCATAAGGAACCTTCAGTCATATGAACAGAAGTGTGGGTTAGGACCCACTGCAATAATGTTGATGACCTTTATGAGGAAAACCATGTGGAACCATTTCCTACACCCCTGGGCATGAGCCAGACTTATCAAAGAAGTGTCTGAAAGAGGTAGTGCAGTGGATAGAGTGCCAGACCAGGAGTTAGGAAAACTCATCTTCTTGAGTTCAAATCCAGCCTGAGACACTGATCCTGGACAAGTCCCTTAACACTGTTTGCTTCAGTTTCCTCGTGTATAAAATGAACTGAAGAAGGAAATGCCACCACACCAGTATTTTTGCCAAAAAATCCCAAATGGGGTCATGAAAAGTTGCACCTGACTGAAAAACAACTTGCAGAGGTATGAGAACCTAGAGATAAATTTCAGCTTGGCTATCAACTCAGCTCATATAAACTTAAGCAATTAGTTGGGAAGCAGCTGGACTTGGAGAAGGACTTCAACTGGATTTGAATTAGAATCCGGCCTCAAACACTTAGTAGCTGGCAAGTCACTTAGAATATCACAAACTTAGCTTCTTCAGCCGTAAAAGAAGGAAGTTGGACTTTATGGCATTAAATGACCTTTCCACATCTAAATCTGTGGTCTTATGGACAAGCACTTATTAAGCACCAATGTGGCAGGCCCTGTACTTGGTGCTGGAAATATCAACAAAAAAATGAGCTAGTCCCTGACCTCAAGGAACTCATATTTTACTTTTATGTTCTGTTATATGAGGAGGTTAACTGGAAGATCTTTAAGGTCCTTTGCAGCTCCACATTCTTTACTTAATGTTAATAAGTCTTTTCTAACTCTGATAGCTAATATTTTCTTCTAAGGTCATTCCATTACAAAAGCGTCAAGTGCCACAAAGTGGCATTCTTTTTCTTTCTCTCTTTTTAAAAAATCCTTACCTTATGCCTTACTATGTATTGGTTCCAAGGCAGAAGAGCATTAAGGGCTGGGCAATTGGGGTTAAGTGATTTAGATAGGGTCACACAGCTAAGAAGTATCTCAGGCCAGATTTGAACACAGAATCTCCTGTCTCAAGGCCTGGCTCTCAATCCCGAGCCAACTAACTACCCTACAATAAAGGTCTTAATGGAAGCTACATGTGCATTTATGGGAGTTGGTATACAAAGAATTTATTTTCAAAATGGAATTAGATTAAATATCGTATTGTATCTCTTTCAGTTCTAAAAATCTATGGATAGGAGACAGCTGGGGTGCTCAGTGTATTGAGAGCCAGGCCTGGAGATGGGAGATCCTGGTTTCAAATCTGGCCTCAAACACTTCCTAGCTGTGTGACCCTGGGCAAGTCACTTAACCCCCATTGCCTAGCACTTACCGCTCTTCTGCCTTGGAGCCAATACATAGTACTGATTCTAAGAAAGAAGGTAAGGGTTAAAAAAAAACTATGGCTAATAATAATATAATCATGGTAATAATTGCAATTAGCATCCACATAGAATTCTAGATTTGTAGAGCATTATATATATTTTATCTCATTTGTTCTTCTCAGCTTTGTAAGGAAGATTATTATTATTATTATTATTATTATTATTATTATTGTCTCCATTATATACAGATGAGGAAATTGAGGTTAAGAGATTAAGGGACTTGAGCAGGATCACACAGCTACAACCTCTCTCGGGCAGGATTCAAACTCAGCTCTTCCTACCTACAATGCCATTGTGCTTATCTTCTTTGACACTTAAATCATCAGTTAAGGTCAGGACTCTAACCAGGGCCCGATGAGTGTTTAAAAGGTCCCACATAGGCAATCTGTGTATCTCATCCTCTCAGCCAAGGCAGAAGCCTTGTAGTTGCTAGGAAGGCTAATTAATAAGTTAGGGGAGGACTATGAATATTGGCTGCAGGGCTGGTTATTGGAGCCTAGCTTCACCTGAAGCCTCAGAAAAGCCAAAGAGGCCCAGAAATGTCAGTAGCTAGAGCAGAGGAGAGTCCAAGCAGAAGTCTGGGCACCCTGGAATTAAGCAGAGGACCCTCCCCAATACTCTGGGATGCCAACTCTAGGACCTGCCCCTCTGGGGATTGCCTATGGGGTAGAAACCCCCATGACATCTTTTCCCAATAAGACCTCCACCAAAGGCTCATGGGCTCATCAGTCCATTTGTGGTGGCCATTTGGGGCCCTCCTCCCATCTCCCACCTTCACTTTTGCTTAGGTTGGAGACGTAGATAGTGATTGGCCAGAAGCTAGATGTTAGGGCTCTCTTTGTGGAAGATCAGCTCTGACATCAACTGGCTATTTGGCCTGATTCTCAATTTTTTTCCTCTGAAGTAAGAGGACAGGAGGCATAAGCACAGTGGATAGGACACTAGGTCTGGAGTCAGGAAGACCTGTGTTCAAATCTGGCCTCAGATACTTCTTCACTATGTGACTTCAGGCAAGTCACTTAACCCCAAATACCCAGCTCTTGCTACTCTTCAGTCTTAGAATGGACACTAAGACAGACAGTAAAAGTTTAAAAAGTAAAATGAAGTAAGATGATTGGACGTTGGCTATTTCTAGTTTTAAAATCCTTTTAGTTGGACATTTAAAGCCCTTCACTGGTCTCCTCCTATCTTTCCAATTAGCTTACTCTTTGATCTAGCTACACAAGTCTTATTTCTGATCCCTAGCACAGGACACCCCATCTCCCAACTCCATTCCTTTTCTTTTTTTTTTTTTAAACCCTTACCTTCTTTCTTCGAATTGATACTAAACATCAGTTCCAAGGGAGAAGAGTGGTAAGGGCTAGGCAACTGGGGTTAAGTGACTTGCCCAGGGTTGCACAGCTAGGAAGTGTCTAAGATCAGATTTGAACCCAGGACCTTCCATCTCCAGGTCTGACTCTTTATCCACTGAGCTACCTAGCTGCCCCATCCCACATAAGCTCTCAATAAATGCTTGTTGGCTAGCTGACATCACCAAATCTTAGAGCTGGAAGGGCCATCTAGCCCTTACTGAGGGTTTAGAGCCTTTAGGTAAGTGTTGATAGCTCCTCTGAAGAAACTTTTGTGGGCTCACTTCCTGTTCCTGAACAAGGATCCCTCTATAATACATTGAACAAGTGGTCATCCTTCCTTATTTGAATTAATCAATCCATAAATATTTAAGTGCCTAGTATATGCCAGACATAGCCCAAAGTTCTGAAGACTCCCCATGAAGAGAAATTCACCAGTTCCCTAGGCTGTTGGTTTCCTGTTGGGACCTCTTTAATTATGTGGAAGTTTATCCTTATATGGTGCTGAAATTTGCCGCTTCTTCCAAAATCTGCTCTCAGGAGACAAACAGAATGAGTTGAATCTCTTTTTCATATGACAGACCTTCAAATATTTCAACACAGCTATCTTCTCTAAGCCCTCTCTTCTCCAGGAGAAACATCCCCAGTTCCTTTATCAAATGAGATATTATTTGTAAGGTGCTTAACACAGTGACTGGTACACAGAAGGGGCCTAATAAATGCTTTCCCCCTTCTCCTTTCACCCTTTAACCTATCCTGATGTACCATGATCTCAGTCCATATGGGCAACTGGGTGGCAAACTGGATAGAGCACCAGGTCTGGAGTCAGAAGACCTGAATTCAAATCTAGCCTCAGACACTAGCTGTGGGACACTAGGCAAACCTGTTAGGCTTAGTTTCCTCATCTGTAAAATGAGCTGGAGAAGGAAATGGCAAATCACTCCTCCAGTAACTTTCTCAAGAGAACCCCAAATGGGGTCCAAAGAACTGGCGATGACTGAAAAATGACTGAACAAGAACAACACTAAGCCATGATCTCAAGGTCTTCCACCACCCTGGATACCCTTCTCCAAATGCTTCCTAGCTAATCTGTGGATTTCCTAATAGCTTGGTCTTATCGGAATATTCCAGAGACAGTCTAATCAGAGAAGAGTGCAATGGTACTATCCACTATCTAGATCTAAACTCTCTATTATCCCCGATGCAGCTTTAGCTCAGGTTAGCTTAGATGGTTACCATATCACACTGCTAAACCATATTGAGCTCTTGTCCAGTGGAAATCTTTGATCTGTCTTTTAGAGACAAACTGCTCCCTGGCCATGCCTTCCTTCCTTCCTTCCTTCTTTTCTTTCTTTCTTTCTTTCTTTTTTTCTTTCTTTCTTTCTTTCTTTCTTTCTTTCTTTCTTTCTTTCTTTC
>NW_025383717.1:0-3676 GCF_016433145.1 Gracilinanus agilis
ATATGAATATATATATATATATATATATACATATATATATATATAAAACATTTATATTCTTACATATAATATAATATTCTATATTTAGAACAAAAAAGCAATATATATACAATAGAGTTAAGTAAATATATGTATGTGAACACACACCTGCATGTATATGTACAATATGTTCTTGTTACCTCCCCATTAGAATGTAACTCCTTCTAAGGTTGGATTAATAATTCTTATCCCAGCATCAAGTATGATACCTGTACACATGCACATAAACACACATCAGTGCCTATTTATACTTGTATATTTGTGTTGATATTAAATTACATAATTAAAGATAATGCATTTTAAAAATTAATGTAATGCAGAACAGTGAAAGGGCGAGTGCATTTGTAGTTGAGGGGGGATTATGACAGACCGTGCACAAGGGGGAATTTGAGCTAAATTTAGAAGGAAGAGAAGGATTCTCTGAGGCAGAGGTGAAAAGGGAGTGCATTTCAGGCATGGAGTAGGGAGGGGCAGTGCAAATACATGCAGATGGTAGATAGTGTCCTGTGTAAGGAGCTGAGAGGCAGCCAGTTTGGCTGATTACAGAGTACAAGGGGGGGAGTGCTGTCCAATGAGAATGGGAAGATGGGAGGTGGGCAGGTTGTGAAGGGCTTTAAAAGCTAAACAGAAGAGCTTATGTTTTATCCTAGAAATGTAGAGGCCATTGGAACGATTGAGTAGAGGAATCACATGATTAGATCTGTGTTTTAGGAAAATTACTTGGGCAGCAGTGTGTAGGATGGACTGGAGAGGGAGAGAAAGAGACTTTAGGCAAGGGGAATGGGCCATTTAGGAGACAGCTGCAATAATGCAAATCATGACATTCTCAAATAAATACAAATCAGGTAAGTGAAGCTTTATGTCTGTTTCCTTTAGGTGAAAATAATGTAATCACTGTTTCCCATGCATGTATAGATAAAACCAAATAATAAGACTGAACAGAGTTTTAAAAAAACCCACTTGAAAAGTGAATTCATTTGTTATTTTGAAATTACAATAGTAGTGCTTTAGCACAAATCCAGCCCTGAATTTTTGCACCCCAGGTCTTCTGTCCTCTCATAGGCAGGCTCTCACCTAGAGCACCAGGATGTGTGCAAGGAAGGACAAGGTGAGCCAAGGCTCAAGTCACAAGAACCCGGGGATGACCTTACTGGTGGTGTCAAATACGACAACTAAATCCATTGGCACTCTTCTTGAAAGCCTTTTAAATATCTGAAACAGAGAGGACACAGGATAAACAGAGGATGACAAGTCCAGGGGAGGTCACTAGGAGCAGTCAAGGCTTTCCGATATGTTTATTCTGTCAGCATTTTTGAACTTCAGAAGTGATAAACTTTTCTGCATTTCAATTTTTTCCAGCATCATAGCCCTTTCTCATTTATGTCCTTTGCTTTTTTTTTTTTGCAGGCATTTATCCTAGTGCCATGCTCTTCTATGAAGCACATTCAAACTGAATCTTGGAACAGAGCAGGCTGCTTGTGCCTAGAGAGCTAATCTGTGAGTATGTCCTTTTGATTTGCCACAATGATGATCTTTTATCTAATTTCTCTGAATCCACATCTTCACTTAATTAGTGGGCTCCAAGTGAATTGCATTCTTGACCTAGCTTGGGAACTTAACCTTAGTAAAATTAGGGTAACAAGGGTTGGGAAATCCATAAACATATGTTTAATTATCATCTTTCTTACAATTGTGATCATTAAACCTTTATCCATCATATATATAACCCAACGTTCTTAATCTAAACCCTTCAATCCATAAACAGAATTCTGATTCAAACAACCCATTTTCATATAGTCATATGCTTACCAAACAGTTACAAGGCAAATTCATAGAAGCGCACCACGTTTATATTAAAAACCAATCAGAAAACAAATTATATGCCAGAATTCTCCCCTTTTATCTCAAAGTGGATTTCAACCCCAGACAGGCCCAGAATTATCTTGGCCTGACAGATATTTACTAGACTAGTGAAAGTCTGAAGTCTTAAAAACAACTTCAGATTGGACCTCCAGAGGTAGGGGCTGGAACTGCCTGGCTAGATGATTGTGAGCAAAGGATTGTGGAGGGATCCCTTTGGTTTCAGCATCCTCTTGCCTGTTCCAGCAAATTTTTTCAGTCTCTTTTTTTAAAAGTCTATGTTAATACATGTTTATATATATATGTATATATTAACATGAATGTATGTAGTAGTGTATATGCCTCTGTGAATACATAGATATTACAAACTCTAAAAGCTTATTGAGTCTGTGAACTCGTGAGTATGGGTATTCCTTCATTTGGTTCTGATGACAACACATCCTGGGTGATGCATGTTCTCCCATGGATTCAACCACAGAAAATCGATCCCAAGTGACAGAGGCTACCCTCTAGGCTTCTGTGCCTTCTATGGTACATTTCTTAGGTAAAGCTTATGTTTTCCATCCATTATCCTTTCCTTTTGCTCATGGGTGGCTAGTATTTTTTTTTCTGTATCTGCTTGATGATATCCCTTATGCTCCTTCCAGCATGTTGGAAACTGTCAGAAATATGTTGTAGCTTACTTTTGTGTATTGTGCCTCTCTCCATTGCTTTTTGGATCCATTGCAACTTTAATTAGAGATTTTGATGTTCCAATATTTTCAACCAAACAAAATCACTGGGAGAATGTTTTTGGTTAACCAATATGTTTTTACACATTGGAGCAGCTTGGACTTCTTAAAAGCACTCTTTTCTCAAATGCAAAGTTGTCCAGCCTTTTCCTCTTAACAGTCTCAGGTTTAACTGACTGTCCATAAAAAATAGATACTGTCCACATGCAGTGACTGTCCCAAATAATGATACATTAACTCAATAAACTGACTAAACAACTATGTCATGTCATAATCTTGACCTTACTCATTAGGGGTTCAATTAAGGATTGTTATTGTTGTCCTTTTCTGCATAGATTGTCTTGTTATGTTTTGAGGCATGAGTTAGTTGGCCTAATATCATTTGAAGAGAGAGAATCCAAAGAACGTCATTATGTTTCTTTCACTGAGGTCTTATATTGAATGACCTCCGTGAGAGTGGGCAATGCCTTTGACATTTTTTGTTTGGTTGTTTATTTGATATCAGCAATCAATAATGTTTAAATATATATATGCATACATACATGTATATATGTTATGTATATACATTTAATAATAGATATCAACAATAACTAGCACACATATATAGCTTACTATATGCCAGGCACTGTGTTAAGTACTTTACAAATATTATCTGATTTGATCTTCCCACCTTGGGAGTTGGATGTCATTATTATCATTATTTTATAGATGAGAACTCCGAGACAAACAGCATCATACACTAGTTAGTATCTGAGGCTAGATTTTCCAAGTCAAGCTTTCTAGCCATTGCTTTATCTAGCTACCTCATCTAGCTATCATGTATTCATATAGATTACATGGATGGATGGATGGATGGATGGATGGATAAGATAGTTGGATAGATGGATAGACAGACAGACAGACAGAAAGATAGATAGATAGATAGATAGATAGATAGACAGACAGACAGACAGACAGACAGACAGACAGCCAGACAGACAGACAGACAGCCAGCCAGCCAGATAGATAGATAGATAGATAGATAGATAGATAGATAGATAGATAGA